>NC_059431.1:52551147-52721147 GCF_021028975.2 Sphaerodactylus townsendi
ATAGCAGCAAGAATATCAGTTTGGTGCCTGAGATGGTTAGCACTTTGTCCCTTTGGGACAAAACCTACTTGACTTGAATGGAACAACACAGGTAACACACACCTAAGGCACATTACAAGTGCTGTCACAAGGACAGTTTCATCAATATTTATAAGGGATATTGGCCTATAGTTAGAACAGAGAAGTGGGTCTTTTCCTTGCTTGGGAAGAACTGTGGTGAATACTTCATACATTGACTTTGGCAAAACACCAAAATTCTGAGCATCACCTGCAATCTGAACCAAGAAGTTACCATTTCACTACTGGTGACCTTACATCCTATAGATAGACATTGACAAGCACAAATGTAAGTTATTCCTGTTTAACCAAAAGGAAAATAGATCTCCTTTCAAAGTCTTTTCTAGAATCAAGTACTTTCATATGGAGATTTTGAGGTATTAGAATTGCAATTTCCTTAGCTTTTCCTGGAGGTCTCTCCCACTGTTCTCTTAGTGAGCCACTCTTGATCTCCCTGAGATAGGTGAGTCTCTTGGAGCACGACCAAGGAGAGGGGGCTCATAGCAGGGGTTCACCAACACCTGACTGGCAACCCTAGATTTGTAGAAGGCTGGAGTTCACCCAGACATGTTGCATATAGCTAGGAGGCTTGGCTCCAATTTCTCATTTATACTAGTTTCACTTTTTTGGGTTTCACTAAAGAATGTGGGTGGTGAGCAGTGGCAAAATACTAATTGTCTCCTAGAAATCCCTTGCTTCCCCTTACAAAACTATGAATCATAAGATTTCTTGAGAATGAGAAACTACTATTACATAAAACAAATAAAACAGATATGCTCTGAAGGACTGGCTATTGTATCAACAGCAGTGCTAAGAAACAGATTTTACTCATGGTGAAAATCAATTAACACACACCCATTTTCCCCTAACTCAAGCTGATCTGAATGTAGCTTAAAAGAATGTGTTCTAGGGGCCCAGTTCAGACATAGTCACATGTCAGAGTGCTGTTTTTAATAGCTATGTTTGACCTGCATCTGTTCCAGGCTGGCCAGCAGGCCAAGTGGCTGAGAAAGAGTGTTCTTAGTACCTGACCCAAGAGGGTATAGGGTCAGTGACAGTCATTAAAAACAGCACACTAGAATGCTGCCAGAACCAGGCTCAAACTCGCAGTTGTGAAAGCAGCCAGAGGCATAGAAATGTGTTCTGTCTATTACTGCTTAGCAAATAAGCTATCAGATTTCTGCTAGCATGACCCACTCTATCAAATTCAGCATCTGAAGATGTGCTTATACTTATCATGAATAAAAATGAATTGAAACAAAAGTTCAAATTTAACTTGTAATAATCAATAAGATCAATTAAAATCAATCAATAGTAATGTCAGTGTAACCCCTGTGTCAGAATGGGATGACCCAGAAAGGGGTGGAGTCTGAAATGAAGTAGAATGCTGCAGAACTCGTGAGGTTGGAGGAAGCGAGACTACCAGGCTGGGACCTTGATTGATTTTATTTCCTCCTCTGAGGATATGAGTGATTTGGACAGTCCAGAGAGTCCTATTAGTGGTAGGACGAGACAAAAGTTAGCTGATGTGAACTCAGTAGGAGAAGATTGTGCATCCACATCTAACTCTCTTTCAGACCTCAATCCCATGGCAAGGGAATTCACACCAAGCTCCCCTTCCAATGAGGTTACTGCAGTCGGAAATCCTTGTAAGAAAAGACAAGGGAAAGACAAGGTTGTGCTGTCAGATTCACCAAATGTGGTCCCTACCAGTACAGGGATCTCTGGGGAAATTAGTAACCTACCCCTTAGACCGCAAAGAGTTAGAACCCAGCCTACTAAGTTAGCTGATTATGTTCTGAATTTTTCAATGAGGTTAATTGGAGTCAACACTCCTACTGTAATATGTCATTGTTCAATCATTTCAAGAGTTAAATTGTAAATACTGTCGAGACGACAGAATTTTAGTGGGGGAGAATGTAACCCCTGTGTCAGAATGGGATGACCCAGAAAGGGGTGGAGTCTGAAATGAAGTAGAATGCTGCAGAACTCGTGAGCTTGGAGGAAGCGAGACTACCAGGCTGGGACCTTGATTGATTTTATTAAGCCCTTAACACCTTGTTTAAGGTAACTGCAATGTTGTGGGGAACTAGTGGGAAGGGAGTTTATTTTTTTGCTATATTGTAAATGTTAGAATTTATTGTTTCAGGGTTTTTGTGTATGTAAATGGTGAGAGTTTTCTGGGAACCTTCATCATCTTGAAGCCCATTCACCAAGCCTCAGAAGTCTTCAAAACCAACCACCAGCAAAGAAGAATTGGACTTGGCAATATCAGTAGACTGTAAATAAGGACTTGAAAATGCAAACTTAACAGGACTGCAAAGTGTAAATGTTAAATGTTTTAAAAGTGTTATTTGTTAAGTAAAGTAAACTGTTTTGTTTAAATTTGGTTCTTTGCAACTCCTTCCAAGTACTGCCCCACAGAACCCACAAGCTGAGGTTACATCAGCACATACATTCTCATGTTTGGCCTATACATGCAATAGAATGAGGTGGCTAATTCAGAGGTGCTAGAATATATTGTATCAATTCAGGCTGAAGGAATGTCATTTTGAATAATGCTACATTTTAAACTACTCACAGACTTTAAAAAAAGCACATCCAGCAAAAACGTTCTATCTAGGGTTGCTAGGCCTTAGCTGACAACCCCTGGGAGAAATTGGGGTGAGGGGCCTGGCACATCAGAATCACATTGATGTGCTGACCTCAGTTCCTAGAAAAACTGGAACTGATATCACTAGACACTCTAGAATTTACAAAAACTATGATTTTACCACAGAGTTTTTATAAATTCTAGAATATCCACTATGTTACTTCTGTTTTTTTCTTGAACTTACACCAGCAGACTAGTGTAAAATTGGCATATTCCATTTTCATACCTCATTTCCTCCCATCAGAGCCTGAAGTGCCATCTGGCTTTGTGCTGGGGTGCCAGAATTATTTCTAATATAGCAGGAGACCTGGCATCCTATTATCTCACTTTGTTCTCTTCTGTACTGTTTTCTACTTAAAGGGAGATTTTTCCATAAGGAAATAATGAAAAATGTGTCCTCTACCGGCATTTTAAAATGATGCAGTCCATTTACAGTTTCATAATTCTACCACCTCAATCTGCTGCATGTATATACTCAGGTTTATTGTACCTTCCAGTGGTGTTATAGCCCCAGAGCTTGCTTTGATAGGTTTTGATGAATAACGAAGCTGTGAGTGAGAATTATTCATTCAGCTGCCATACTGATCTGCCAGTCCAAAAAATTGATAGCTCTATAAATCCTGACCATGAAATCAGTCTTCTGGTCACCACATGAGTTTCTGTAAATATCACATAGAAGCTGTTGGATCTAAGTACTAGGATTGGTCGTGAAGAGAATGGTCACAGATATTTGGCACCTAGGTATGATGTCATGAATGTCAAGTATCACTTCCAGCAAAAAAAAGAAAGTGTTGTTATATCATCAGGGTTGATGATGTAGGATTTGTCAAAACTTTATGATTAGCAATAGAGTTTTTGGCAAATCTTAGATCTTCCCCTTTGGATCTCATGATGTCTGAATTTCACCAGAAGTTACATCATGTCACACACTTGTGCATACACTTGAGCAGTGCTGTCACGCCCACCCCATATTACCCATTTTTCCCACACCAGCCTTTGAGGTTCCAATGAGCAACATTCAAGATTGTGATGAGGTCTCCCACCATGGCACCCCAGTAACACCATTTTTATAAACTGCCTGGATGGGAGGTCTATGGAAACAAGTGTACCATATTGTTTTTAAAATATATTGTTCTGATAATTGTATTTATGGAAATTTTTACTAGTTGTTGGCAACTTTAGGAATCATTAGACTGAGAGCACAAGAATATATTTCAGATAAATGTTTATTGGAATCTAGACTAACTAATATAACAAGTAGAAATATTTAATGTTCTAAAGCTCATTTGAGAGCCAGCATGCTGTAGTGTTTGTTGGTCTAGGATCTTGGCAACCCAGGTTCCCCACTTTACCATAAAAATTTGCTGGGTGACCTTGGGCCAATTCCATACTCTCAGTCTTGACCCTGGCAAGTATTTAGATAGAAGACTTCCAAGGAATACGAGAGATGTGTGGAGGCAGACAATGGCAAACCATCTGCAAACATCTCTTGCCTTGAAAACTCTATGAGATTACCATAAATTGTCTGTGACTTGACAGCACTTCACTCACACAGCCCTTCATTCACACAGCTCATGCAACTTTATGCATATGAAGACCTCTGGTTGGGCAGAGATAAATGGTTCACCTCTGCTAAGGAGTTCCTCTTCCAATGAAAGTTCCCTACTTTATGGAAAGGAACTATGGGATACAACTTCATCACTAGCCACAGTGACAGAAAGGCTAGAATGTCAAGCAAAAATCTGAGAGACTCAGACTTGAATTCCCATTCTGCTATGCAAGCTTACTGGATAATCTTGGGTCAGTCACTTTCTCTGCCTAACCTCCCTCACAGGTTTATTATTGTAAAGATAAATGGAGAATGAAGATGTTAGGGAAAGATTTTGTAAGTAGCATTTGATCCCCACTGGACAGAAAAGTGGGAAATTGATATCAAAATACATAATGAAATAAATAATAAATACCTCGGAAGCTGACAGCATGACAAATATAGCCTGAAGCAGGGAGCAGCTGAAACTATCGAATCCAGTCAAGAGCTTACATCATAGTTTTTAAAAATTGTTAGTATTCAGGATTTCTGGTGTTTGGCTGTTGTAGGTTTTCTGGACTGTGTGGCTGTGATCTGATAGATTTTGCTGGGGTTTAATTTCTGAAGTCTTAGACAAACAGGTTTTCAGAAATAGTATCCCACAATTGTTTGCCTCTTATACAATCCCACTTACAACCTAGAAAGAATTTTATAAATAGATATATAGTTGTAATATCTATAGTTCTGCCTTTCTTTTCTGTAAATCTGGGGGGTCCTTATTTTTTAAAATATTTTATTCACTAAAAATGCTAGAAGCTTTTCATCAATGATCCATATTTATATTTGAGCAAGTCAAATTACCCATCTGATATATGTGTATGCAAGTCAGTGCTGTCCAATGCAGCTCACTGTCAAGTAAAATTGCATCAAAAATATACATTTGGTTTATAATGAATTGAACATTAGACAAAGAAACAATCAAAACCAACTATCCAACCTGTAAGAGCAATATTAATTTAGAACTAAAGTTGCCGGATGCTAACAATTTTCTGTATAGAATTCGCAACACCAGCATGACATAGTTTTTAGAAAGTCAGTTGAGATTTGAATTCCTACTGTACCATAGGAGATCATGGAAAAACTTGAGCCAATCAACTTTTCTCTTTTTTTTTGCATTTTCAGATTTTTATTGGGGTTTTTTATAAGTACAAATAATCAAGATATTATGGTAATCTTTACATTTAAATCCCCCAAATAAAAGAGAGAGAAAAGAACGAAGATGGTATAATATTGAAGAAGAAAAGGAGGGGTGAGTGAGAGGTGAGAAGTGGAAGAGAAAGGGATGAAGAGCAGGAGAAGAAAGGATAAAGAAAAGAAGAAAAGAGAAAAAAAAAGTTTACATTTCCAATCTGTATTTACATTTCTTTAAACAATAAAAGATAATCATTCAGTAGATTTATATTCGTCTTCTTTGGCTTCTATCTGTACACACATTAACGTTGTCGTATACAATTACCTATCTAACTATTTGTTTTGGACAGCATATCTTTGTTCTAAATAGTTATTCCATTGATCCCACTGATTTTTTAGATTATAGGTTTTTTCTAGTGTTTCATTCCCTTGAAGTTGAGCAATCTTTATAAGCTCTAACATTTTCAAATGCCAATCAAACATAGTTGGAATATTTGAGTTTTTCCAGTTCTTCGCGAGTACTAGTCTAGCTGCTGTTGCTAGATATTGGAATGTCACATTCTTTTCTTTGTCAGCTATTTTACTACACATTCCCAATAGATACAACTCAGGTTTACATTTTAGTGATATTCTAAGCATTTTTTCAACTTGTTTATGGATTTGAGTCCAAAACATTTTTATTCTTGGGCAAGCCCACCATGGGTGAAAAAATGTACCATTTAAAGAACCGCATTTCCAACATACAGTTGGTTTCTTTGTAATTTTTGATATTTGGGATGGCGTAAGATACCATCTAAATCTAATTTTAAACAAATTTTCTTTAATATAACTACTATTTGTAAATTTCAACCCTAGCTTCCATGTATTTTCCCAATCATCAAACATTATTGGATGGCCCAGATCTTTTGCCCAATTGACCATATACTCTTTAACTGGTTCATCTTCCTGTTCCAGCTGTAAACAAATCTTATACATTCTCTTAATTAAATTATCATCTTTCTTTATCAACTCTTGTTCTAGTTTGTCTTCTTCCCCTTGATTCCAAGGGGACTTGATTTCTTTAGTAAATATATTATGAATTTGATGATATAACCACCAGCTAACGTTTCATCCTTCTTTATGGAGGTTTGCGATTGGTTTAAGCTTCCATTTTGTATTCCCCTCGTGGGGATTTCTTTCTAATAAATCGGCATATTTAAGCCATCCTTTTTCTAAATTATTTCTATTTAATAGGGCTTCATGTGGGGAAAGCCACATTGGAGTATTTCTATATAGTAACTTTCTATATTTCTGCCAGATCCTAAAAATAGCAAACCTAAAAGGGTGGTGTAAAAATTGTTTATTAATTTTCTCTTTGCCATACCACAGGTAGGCATGAATACCAAATCTTAGGTCAGCTTCTTCTAAGGTAAGTAAGTTATTATTTTTCAGTGTGAACCATTCTTTTAACCATGTTAAACTAGTAGCTTCATAGTATATCTTTATATTAGGGGCAGCCATTCCTCCTCTGTCTACAGAATCACTAAGTGTTTTGTAGCGAACCCTCGGCTTTTTTCCTCCCCACAAAAATTTTAGTAAGTCTTTTTGCCATATTTTAAATGGTTTGTTAGTTTTGATAATGGGCAGATGCTGGAATAGAAATAGTAATTTTGGGATGACGTTCATCTTAAGAGCTGTTATTTTACCTATGATAGACAGTTGGAGTTTCGTCCATCTAGTGAAATCTTGCTTAATTTTTTTCCATAGCACTTCATAGTTATTTTCATAAAGATTTAAATTGGTTGAGGTTAAGTAAACACCCAGATACTTAACTTTCTGGGAAATTTTTCCCCCCCATTGGGCTTCGAAATCATCTCTTTCTTGCTTTTTCATATTTTTCACCAAGATCTGAGTTTTTTCTTTATTAACTTCTAAACCTGAAATTTTGCTATAAAGATCTAGGTGTTCTTTTATGTATTTTAAGCTTTGTAATGGATCTTCTAAAATTATAACAAGGTCATCTGCGAATCAACTTTTCTCAGCCTTAATGTACCTTTCATGGTTGTGGTACAGATAATGAAGAAGGGAAGAACAATGTTGTGAGCTACTTTCGGTTCTCATTAAAGAGAAAAGTAGCATATAAATATATAAATAAAGTACAGTGTCAAGTATTGTACCTCTGAGATCCACACAGCCACCATAACACTGAGATATATCTCAAATTTTATACCTCCTCAGTAGCTAGCTGATGGTCTCATCTAACTAATACTATACGGGGCTGGGGGGGGAAGCTATTCTTTTTTAGGACAAGACAGATCACTGAATTTGACAGGTTTAAAATTAAATACCCTTGGGAACAGTTTGGGCATATAATCCAGGGGAAGTGGGTAATCAAAGAAAACTGCCCCACTATTGTATGAGTGAAATTCACTTTCTACTCACAGAGATCAATGTGGGAATCATTCAATGTTTCCATTAAATTAGTTTTGTTTTCCAAAAAAGTAAGATGTTTGCTGATGCATGTGATGAGTTATAATTTGATAGTCAAAGTAAAATGGATTAATGCATGGCTATTTGGGTTCTCCCCTTATGAATGGAGGAGGCATGCCAGAAGAAGACACTTCTCGAGTATCTCTTTTGTTTCATATATAATAAGTTCACACTGAAATCAACCTTATCAAAGCTGCTGCTTTCAAACACATTGGATTAGTCTCTTTCAATGCACTTTAGCGAACATTTGCAACTTCATTTTCCTATCTGAAATTGAAGATGCCTTATTCAACGTGTGCTGAAGTAGCCTAAAGAACAAGAAGAAGCCAGGGCCTCTGGAGAATACAAATTATAAGGTTATAGTATATATAGGTGTAGTATATAGGTGGCAAGATGGGAGATACTATGTCTTTAACCTCCCAGATGCACGTACCACCACCATAAAGTTTTTAAAGAGCCAAAAAATTTTACCACACTCTTCTAGTCCATGCATGTGCAATACTAGCGTGCCAGTTATGCATGGCACAAGTAATTAAGATTCCAATATTCAAGGCACTTCATGCATTTTTAACATTACAGAAGCTGTATAAATAAGGAACAAGAATTCTCCAGTACCACTGCATGATCAGTAATGGTGGATTCCACATGGGCCAAATATACAAGGGTTATATGAACTGTTGGAGGAAGGTCCTGTTCCCACAGGTCCTGTTCCCAAAACAAGTTGGGCTTGTTTTATTCCCCTCAATCTGGAATGTTCAAAAATCGATAAACCAGCAATCCTTTTGCAATCCTGGGTTTGCTCCTGTACAAACACAACAGGCTGGAGATGCTTTATTTTCCTCCTTTTAAGTTTCACACTATTTACTGTCAGGAAGAATCCACCTACTTACCGTTCTGTGCTGGTCACCCAGTAGGTTGTGGGCAGATTCTCTGAGCGTCCCAACAGGGTACAAAATCCTCCAAGCACATTTTCTCCCCTGGCAGCAGGTATGACCAATCTACAGCAACATGTTCATTATAGTCCCACCATTGCAGGAAGTTCCCTTTTTATTTTTGTGTGTGTGTGTGTTGCACATGTGCAGCTGTGCAGGTGCAGCTGAACAGATTGTGGGACAATCAACATGGCTGTGGGGCTTCATTTCTGTGCCTGTACAGCTATGCATGCGTTGCAAGAAATTTTTGAAAAGAGAGACAGAGAAGCGTTTCCATAAGAAGGAGCGAAAGCAATCCAATTGTTTCCATGGGCTCCAATCACTGACTGGTGAAGAACACACATGTGAACGTTAAAAAGGAAAATGGGTTCCTTTTTGACTACAGCAACCCATTATTCATATGCTTAGTGGAATCCACCAATATAAACTTTTTCACATGAGTTGTTTACAATGTATTTTGCTGCCAAATGCTATGGGTTTTTGTCTTTTAATTTTACACATTATTTTTTCCTTTATTTGATTCTGGAAACATTTTCCCTTCATTTTTCCTCCATTAATTTCCCAAGCACTTTTATCACAATGATTTATCTGTTTCTGAGCCAGCTTTTCTTGAGCATGTGTTAATGTTGAAATGGTCTTTATTTCCCCATCCCACCAAACTCCTGGTCCTTTTCCATGGTCCCATGTAGTTACCCAACCCCCCCCCCCCCTTCAGCCATTTTCTCTCTCCTTCCTCCTCTAGTTTTGAAAAGAATTTTTAAAAATTCTCTTTATCAGATAGCATGACAATGTAATGTTACTGTGCAAAAACAAGCCAGATCAATCATATCAGCTTTGCCAATTTCATCTGGAACTAGTGATGTAAAATTAAGGCAAAGATACCGTTTGGAAGTTAAGAACAAATGAAATTGACAAGCGAAATTGCTTTTGCAGGAGAAAACTGATAAGGAACTGGAGCAGTAATCATCAGGTGTTAATGAAAATCTAATTTGGCCAAAAATGTGGTTCTTTGTGGGGAGAGTGGGCTACATGTTTCTGTTCCACCAGATAATGGCACCAGCTCCAGTAGGGTCTATTTTGGCTTCTATTTTGTGCAAACACCTGGTCTTTATTCACACCAGTGTAGTTGTATATATTTGCATATTTTGATCATATTTGTATATAGTTATCTCTTGCCTGATTTCTATCAGCTGGCCCCATATAGTCTGTTCAATACATTTTACTTTTGTTTGTTAAACTTGCCTCAGTTCTCTGATGCTCTGAAAAGGCGGATTTGCCATAGGGGGGAAAAGGCTCCCTTCACCTTTTTGGAATTCCTAAGGCTGAGCAGACAAGCATAAAATATCTCATACGCTACCATCAAAACAACTCAGTCATAGAAAAGATGGGAAAGCCTGCCACAAATAGTTAGGCGGGTGAAGAATCGGTGACGCATGGCTGAAAGAAACATTCCATGAGCTCTGGGTATGGTGAGTATGCAGACTGTATCTATGAAAAGTATAAGCCAAGTCAAGGCATTTTACTGTTCCAGCTCATTTACAGATTCAGCTCTGGCTTTGAATGTGTGCTCACTAATTAAGGCTGTGCTTACTAATTGCAGAGCAAAAAGAATTAGAAGCACTTTCCACTACATTAGCAGCCCAGCTTTGTTATTTTTCTGACATACAGCACTACAAAAAGTGTAATAAAATCAAGAATTATAGAATGAGTATATCTGAGCCTTGGATCATATATATGTTAAAACTTGGATGAAAAACGCTTGATAGAAAGATGAAAATGTGACTGAAAATTCTTGGACCCAACATCAAATGTACATCATTCTGACAAATTATAATGTGATTTGCAATGGAGGTTGAGGAGTCAAGGAAGAGTGAAATTAATCTTATTTACAGCTAATGAAATATATGTAGTGATTATTTTGCCTCAATTTTAAAATAAAACATTTGTTCTTGAAATATGTATTGATGGCAGTCTTTTTTTTTCTTTTGCTAAAGTGGAAATGGAACATTTTTGAATTACATACAAGTTTCATTTTTGGAAAATGTTACCATTTCTTGCTGAGAATAGTTACTGGTATGCACCATAACCTGTCATTTGAGGCATTTACAGAACAAGGGTGCCTGAACAATCACAAGGAAAATGTCTCCCATCAGGCTTCCACAAATGCAGATAGGAAATCAATTTCTGTATTCAAGGGAGAAGATTCCATGGAAGTTCCAGTGAGAAACTATCCTGCTGTGGTTTGCATTGTGTCTTTCAGGGATCGGTGTGAATGCTAAGCAAACAAGTTCACTATTTTAAAAAACCCTCTCACCTCCCTCCTCCTTCAAAATTTGGTTTCTCTATCAACAGAGCAGCAGGTGTCAGGCTTCCAGACTTTGCACTTTGCTTAATACAGTTGCAGCCCTTAAACCCAATATAGATAAGACAGTCCTAGCTTCTAAAGCAAACACCACTTTAACCCTCTTAGATAGGATTTGGACTTTCTAATATTTAAGGCAGAAGAAGATTTAGAAGAAAATTATTAAGTATAAAACTGTTCCCTGCACAGAATTTAATTCAGGTAGATAAACTTGATAGGTGAAAAAACAAAACACAGCCCCAAACTTACCTGGGGCTGCCGTTGCGGCAGGAGACAGGAGAAGAATGCCCCATCTCCCAAGTAGTGCATACGCGCGCACCTGGGCAGGGAGCATGTGATGGTGCCCAGCAGGCCCTGGTCATGTGATGCGGGCATATGTCACATGCTCTAAAGAGGTGTGCACGCCTATAAAAGGCGGCGCATGGCATGCTCCAGCCTATTTCGAGGCAGCCGAGCGAGCAGACTGTTGCTCGCTCGCTCACTCGCTCTTGGAGTCTGTGTGTAGGGGTTGAGGCCTAGCCGTTGCTTAAAATTGGAAGAGCACTTGGGAAAGGCACTCTGGAGTGCACCGAAGCATTGGCCACACAGGACTTGGTGCAGTTAAGGTGCTCCCGAGTGAGCCGGAGCACCGCAGATCTCATTTGGAGTGGGAGGGGGCTTTGGGAAGGTTATAAACCACCACCCCCCTTAAAGAGCTAAGGATCATGGAAGCCAGGGGGCATACATTGAAAATGCTGGGGGGGCGAGAATTAGTACTAATAAAAGGAAACATTTCTTCACGTAATGCGTGATTGGTGTTTGGAATATGTTCCCACAGGAGGTGGTGATGACCACGAACCTGGATAGCTTTAAAAGGGGCTTGGACAGATTTATGGAGGAGACATCGATCTATGGTTACCAATCTTGATCCTCCTTAATCTGAGACTGCAAATGCCTTAGCAGACCAGGTGCTCAGGAGCAGCAGCAGCAGAAGGCCATTGCTTTCACATCCTGCATGTGAGCTCCCAAAGGCATCTGGTGGGCCATTGTGAGTAGCAGAGTGCAGTGGCTATGGTGGCACAGAGGGGCAAGGCAGCACAACCTCAGACCCATCAATCAACATCTGGTCTGGGAGGTTAGCCCTCCCATTCACAACTAGCAAAGTTGGCAGCTGCAGCTGGCCACCTTGTCCCGAATCAATCAATAGTACCAGGGGGAGCAGCCAACCAGCCATTGGCGGTTCACATGGTACCTCAATTAACCACACATGTGGGCGCACTGGTTGCTGGTGGCTGGCCAGGGTTTAGCACACCTGCCCCAGTGGGTGTGCAGTCCTTTGGGGGCCTGAGTTTAGGCTGCACAGGTCAGTCAGGGCTGGGTGGGAGCACATTATCATATTTTGCACATTTGAACAGCTGAGATTTGACTGGAGGGTCAGCTGGCTCATCTCGGGCACTTACTTCATATGGGGTCCCTGGGAATGAAACCTTTTTGCAGGGGCTTACTAATATGTTTATGCAACCCTTGCATTGCGTTGTAGGCAGGGACACCCTAGGTTTCTTTGCTGGCTATTCCCTCTCCTGCTGGAGCTGTGGGGACCCCAGCAGCTGGGTTACCAGCAATACCAGAAGTGTCCTCCATGTTTGGATCTGTTGGTCTATTAGTTGAGGTGACCAGAGGGCGAGACCAGGAGGGACGGAGGTCCTCCTGGCACTCGAGATCATCCAGGCGGTCACCCAGCACCTCTGGTGAGTCATCAGAGGATTCTGTGCAAGCTTCTGGGGAATTCTGGGCACTGGGAGAACAGGTTCCCTCTCTCCCCCCATGGCTGGCTAGGAGGCGCAAGCAGGGGGGCTCAGGCAATGGCAGTTCCTACTGGAACTTGATACACAATCAGACCTGGATGGTCACGGTCCATCCGTTTGTAAAAGTGCAAAGAGATGGGAAAGCATTAGGAGATGGGAATCGTTAAAAGGGGGCAACATGCAGGAACCAGTCAGGCTGGTCTGCTGGGATTTCAACCAGAAGAGCTGCCAGCATGTCAAATGCAAATATGAACACAGCTGCAATATTTGTTATGCCCCCCCCCATGCATGTGAGCAATGCATGAAAGGTCCACCTCGGCAGTCCTTTCAGTCTGGTTGGAACCCTGACTCCACCGGTCCAAGAAGAAACAGTGGCAGCCAGGGTGGCCCAACCACCACACAGAAGGCATGAGGCTCCCTCAGGCTTGTGTTCCTTGGCTCCTACCAGTGCATCTAGCTCCTTTATGTGAGCTGCTTGATAGATATCCTCGGCGCTCAGAGGTCGCTTACCTTCAAGAGTGCTTCAGTGCTGAGTTTCGGATTCCCTTTTCTGAGACCGAGGTGGCAACAAGCACACCTAATCTTAAATCAGCCAGGGAGCTCCCTGACATTGTGGCAGCAAAAATTAGCAAAGAATGCCTGGCAGGTTGGATTGCTGGTCCATTTGCTGAACCCCTTTACCTAACCTAAGAGTTTCACCTATTGGGGTGGCTATCCCTGGTCCACTCCTCCTTCACTCCCTAGTTTCAATTTTCCAGTGTGCTGCGGCAGTGCGTGGGGGCATTGGGTTTGCCCCCTAGGGAATTTGGACTTTATTCCTTTTGGATAGGAGCAGCCACATCAGCAGCATAGGAGAGTTTCTCCCCAGACCAGATTCGGGCTATTGGTCGATGGCGTTTGCTAGCATATAGGGCATACGTGAGACCTCATCTTTTGCTTTGATGTGTTCCTTTTAGCTTCGCTAACCCGCCGGACCTGTGTTTGGATTGTTGGACACAGCATTGCACACTGGGCCGGTCGGTATGCTGCAAGGTCAGGTTGGGGCTCGGATCTGGGTCTGAAGAACATTGTTGAAATTCACTGGCTTGGCCATCAGGGTTTGAGATTATATGCCTTGCTGCCCACGATCCTGTGCTTCAATTTGGCTGTGATTCAATTTGGCTCTCCCCAGGGCATTGTCATCCAGCTGGGAGAGAATGATATCCCGGCGGAAAAGATTGTGTTTCTGTCTAACCAGAAGGTCACAGACTTGCGGAAACTTCATCTGTGGCTGCCAAGGGCAAAATGTTTTTGGTCCTGCCTGCTGAGGAGGCAGATGGGCTGGGATGCGAGAAACCTGGGAACGGTTGCCTGGGCAAGGTTTGCAAGGCCACAGTCCAGGTGGTTTGGGAGCTGTGTGGTGAGGTGATCTCACAAACAGAAATCTCCCATCACCAACCATCTTGTTTTTGCTCCAACTGCGTGCACCTGTCCAAATGGGGCATGGATGTGTGGTTAAGTGCTTTACGGCATGCAATTTTGCAGTGGCTTGGGGCTTAGGAAGCTGTGGTGGGATCTGGAGGGCCAGCTCAGTGGCAGGTATGAGCATAGGAGCACATCCTTTCTGTGGAGGCCAAGCTTGTGCGCCTGACCTCCCCACGGTTGGGGGCCTCAATAAGAGATCTGTGGGTGGAGCGGGATTGAGAACGCAAGCAGTGGAGGCTCTGCTAGGGAGCCCACTACCCCTGGCAGGAAGGGGTGTCACGTAATGGGCATTGGCTCTGATGGCACTTAGTATCTTTTTGTCTCAATTCCCCAATACGAATTGGGGATGGTGCTGGGTTCAGCAAGGGTGCTGCCCAGCTGCTAGCATGTGCCCCTTATGCTTGCCCAGCTTCCTATGTTGTTTAATAAAAAGGGCTGCAGCCCAATTTTATTCCAAAAAGAATGTTGTTACATTATTGGGGCAAACGAGATTCCACATATCAGCATGCACCAGAAATAATTATATACAATAGATTGTCACAAAAATGTACCTGTTTTGTTCTACTGACAGATGTTTTGTAATGGTTGAAAGAGATCACTTGGCTATCACTCTTTAGTTAAACAGAATGCCAGCAGGGAAGAGGTGGAGCCAGCTTACATAACTATTCCACTAGAGCAGCAGTGGCGTAGTGGTTAAGAGCAGGTGTACTCTAATCTGGAAGCACCAGGTTTGATTCCCCGCTTTGCCGCTTGAGCTGTGGAGGCTTATCTGGGGAATTCACACTCCAGCTGGGTGACCTTGGGTTAGTCACATTTCTTCTGAGCTCTCTCAGCCCCACCTACCTCACAGGGTGTTTGTTGTGAGGGGGGAAGGGAAAGGAGTTTGTACCCCCCTTTGAATCTCCTATGGGAGAGAAAGGGGGGATATAAATCCAACTCTTCTTCTTTTCTTAATTGACTGGGGTATGCAGGCAGCTAGCTTATTCTTACTTGCTAAGAACATGGATAATGGCTGCGAGAGAAATAATTACAGACCTTCTTAGGACTGCTAGGACTCTCACGATGGTGAAAGGTACCCCTCTGGCAGCCACAGGTGGATGCAGAAAAGTATTTAAAAAGGTGAAGTCAGCTGTTCTGCTACATC
The DNA here is from genome assembly GCF_021028975.2 of Sphaerodactylus townsendi. Lineage (NCBI taxonomy): Eukaryota > Metazoa > Chordata > Lepidosauria > Squamata > Sphaerodactylidae > Sphaerodactylus > Sphaerodactylus townsendi. Next base: position 52,566,732 of record NC_059431.1, read on the forward strand.
ACTTCTATGAAAAGTTCAGAAGAGACAAAGGATATTTTTTTATGAATCTAGGTTTTAGTGGTTCCCAGAGCTACCCTATGACATTTCCAGTTTTTTTTCCTGGAAGTGACGTAGAGATATAGTTGCATACTCTAGGATTCCACCCTCAACCCATTCCCTATTTCTGATTAAGTTAGTGATTTCACCTTTTTATTGAAGGAAAAATATATATAATAATGCTAATTTTGCTATTCTGTAATATGACCATATCTAGGAATATGTGGGGGCAGGGGGGAAATCCAAGTAGTGTCTTATTTTTCACAGTAAGATTACAGAACAGGGTTTTTCTTAAATTTAAAGGACAGTTTAATTACATTAAAATGATGCCCTCCAGTTAATACAATACACATTTTTCTTCAGCAATCCTCCTAAATGAGAAATATATCTTATTTCACAGATTATAGATACAATTAAATAAATATTTATGCAATTTAAAAAGTCAGCCATGAAGCCAGCAGATTTTGTACCTCACAGACTTTCACACACCAGTTTTATGCTGCAGATGACAAGAAATATTATATAGTGTGTTTATAAAGAGTAAAATCTGTCAAAGATAGGATAAGGCTGATTCTGCATGGGCCAAAAACAGCAGTGTGAAAACAGTATAAACCCTTTTACACCATTTTAAACCCGTTTACACCATTTTCACACCGTTTTCACACTGCTGTTTTTGGCCCATGCGGAATCAGCCTAAGATTAGAAAAGAAAACTGATTATTTTTTCATAGAAGTTATGCACTGAAATTGAAACCAGAAAAGTAATAATAGTAAAGAAAATGCAGGTGCCCTTTTTATAAGCCGTAGGCCCCTTCTGCATAGGCCAAGGAGGCAGGCTCACACCAGTGTACTTGACTCCAGTGGATCTGTGAATGGGAGCTAGGTGTGTGCGTGTGAGAATCGCTCCATGAGCGATTTGTCTGTTTACAGCAGTCATGGCTGTGCTCCACTGTAAAACAAAAGACTCACTCATTGAGCAATTCTCATATAACCTGCTTCGAGGCCACTGGTGCAGATTATGGGCAGTTTAGAGTCATTTGCAGGGCGGGAACCATGCAAAGTTCCTGCCCCAAACGGTGTTTATACCACCCCCAACCCAACTTTATTGACCATTGCGGAAGGGGCCTCTAGTTAATAAATGTGCTATTAATGAAAAAAATGTTCCTTGGTGTAATATAAAAAGTACGGAAAGAAGATGGAAACAGATATATTAATACTCCATACTTACATCTGTCCAAATGGGGCATCATAGAAAGCAGCTGAATACTTACACAATAATGGGTGGGATTGTCAAATACCTCTTGGGCGGAATAGATGTTTGCTTTATTATAACTTTCAGAAAAATTATATATTTTCATATACAAAAAAAGAGAAGCAAACAGGAAAAGAGGACAGGCGGTGAGAGCTTTCAGGAAAGGGAAGATATACTGGGGAGTGGGAAATGAGATATCTCCACACAAGTCTTTGTGGGTTCCCCACAAACTCTGCCAAGTCTGATGATATTTATGTCCAGATATTGAACCTGTGAACAGACATGACAGATCTTTCTACAAACCTTTTTAAAAATCCAAAATGATTAAAGGAGTGCTTGTGGCTTTAAGGAACAGATATCCTAAGTGGCTGCAGATAGGCAGCCACAAAATGCTTGGTTTCTGTCAGTAAAAGTCAGGCAAAGGGACAAGTGCCCTTTTCAGAATTGTTTTGGCCTTTCAGAGCAACTTGATAGCACATGGCTTGTATTACTCCCCTAGGCCTATCCTACCTAGGCCTAATGTTCAACAGCAGCCATCCCACAAAAGCCAGTGGAATGTAGTCATTAGAGATTCAGACTAGGACTTCAAATTCCCATCCTGTCCTAGAAACATACTGAGTGACCTCGGGCCAGTTAAACATGCTCAGCCTAATGTATTGTCAAAGGTTTCTCTCTGTGATACACCTCTGAAGATGCCAGCCACAGATGAAGGCAAAATGTTAGGATCAAGATCTACCAGACCATAGCCACACAGCTCAGAAAACCCACCACAACCATGCTCAGACTAATTTGCCACCAGAGGTAGAGAAAGTTCGCTGTATGTAACCAACACCTAGCATATTCAAATAAAACACATTACACTTTATTTGTGGAATAAAAATTTGGCCATAGCCATGAATTTATTGGCCTGACAGAATAGAGAGCGTAAGGCGCAGCATGCGGGTCTGATCCCAGTGCTGGGCAGCCAAGCAGACCGTCCCCCAGCACCCGCTTTGCACAAACCCTCAGAAAGTCAAGGCACCACTTTAACCCTGGTGGCAGTGGCAGCCCCGGTAAGTCGAGGCTGCTTCTTTATCACACAGGCAAAACCAAAATAGACCATTAAGAAAACCCAGACACCTCTCTGTGGGCTGATGCCTCCCCACAGCCTCCATTTGGGTTGAGCAGCCTTCTAACAGAAGGACTGAATCAGTGTGCAAGCTGTGAGAGGTGACCAAGATAAAGCAGGGCCAAGAGAGCCTGGCTCACAGCAGACTTCCACTAGAGGCAAGATGAGGGAGATAGCAGCTTTTCACAAAAAGATATGAGGCAAGCAACTCCCAGTACATTTCCCAGTATCCTTTCACAATAAGAATACTGGATGTACATATAAAGATGCATAAATCTACAAGACAAACTTGTTTAATCCCAGTCTGAGTTTTATAGCTTCCCCTAATGAATCCAAGAATTGAAGTTTAATCAAGGTTACAAGAATTCTGTGATGGAGATCTCTAGTTCCTCCTCACAGAACTTTAATTTCCAGCATTTTCTAGAGAAAGGGCACAACTATCAGGGGCGTAGAGGGAGAAAATGGTGCCTGGGGCAAGATGGCACCTGGGCAACCCCTCCCCCCACAGCCCAACCCCCCACACCACCCCTGCCCCACACTTACCTTTTTTGCCAACTGAAAACAGCTTTCTGCAGGCTGAAAATGGGCCAGGCTGGTGGGGCAAGGCCAGGCCTTACAAGTGGGGTGGGGCAAGGGGAAAGGGGGCAAGAGCAATTTTCTGCCTCCACCAGTGCACACCCAGTGCACAGTGCGCACACACTCACCCTACACCTCTGACAACTTCTAACTTTTTTTAAGTCTGAAAAAATATCTTTCCCCTCCATTCACATTGGGGTCAGGGGAACAGGACAATGCAATCAATAGGATTCAATCAGCAAAATAAGATTGTAAATTAAGTTGCAGTTCCAAGCTTCCAAGAAACACAAGTTTTGGTTTGGCCAGATTTTCACAAGTAGAAAAATATTTCTCCCAATTAGTTAAAATACTAGCTGTTCCTGTTCCTTTTTTCATTTTTGTGCATACATAATATGGGGAATTTTTTATTTACAAAATACATTACATTACCATAGCAGATTGTCTTTAAATGAATGAATCATGACATGATCCTAGGTACTTAGCTACATCTGTTATGTAGTAAATTGCCCTGTATGCCACATGCATAATAAAAACAAAAAAGAGGGTATTTGTTCCTAACTCAGGTCTCATTATGTGGTGGTGCACAAATAGTTAGGACAGATGGATGGGCTGCAATACTATAAAATTTAGAAATAAAACTTGTTTATATTTCCAAGGAAATGAATGCAATCAATCAGTCTGTCTGAGAAAATGACATTATTTAACTCCCTAGTAGATGTTTAAATGCAGCAAAAAAAACAGGGTTTTCTTAAGAGTAACATGTTCTTGTTAGTTCAAAAATAAAAAGTTATGCAGTACATTTTAAGGCCAACAAAAATAACACATCATAGTATGAGCCTTCAAATTCTCCAAAACTCTTGATCACAATGGACTGTAAAAAAACAAAAAAAGAAGACAGAAAAATGGTAAGGTTTCTTTGTCAGTATTCTGTCACAGATCTTTTTAACATCTAGTGTTATGCAGACGAGGGAGGGAGAACAACATTGTAAGCCACTTTGGATCCCTATTCAGGAAGGAAGTGAAGTATAAATATCTAAATTAATATATGAAATTAAATTGAGTTCTACAGAAGCTTTCACGTTGAGTTATTTTGGTTGGTCTTTCTAAAAGATATCACATGGCTTTTTTCTCAGGGTTTTGTTATAGACCAGCATAGCTTTATGCTTTTCTTTTGAGTTGACTTCTAATCCTTTTTCTAAGTCAATTGTCTCAATAAGTGATCAGAGATCTTGGAGAGGTTTCTGTGGCTTTAAGTTAATTTGAAAGTGTTGAGACATTTTCCATTTTCAGAGGTACAACTTCCTGATCTAGTATTATTTGGTCAAATAGAATAATTAGCACAGATTAAAAGTTAAAAAAGAAGGAAAATGCTGAGCACGTGTCACTGTAGTATAACAGGGCTAAACCCATTGCATGTTGCTATGAACTACAAGGCAAAACAAGTGAAACACATATACTGAAGCTGATTTTTTTAATGACCTGCCAAACAGAAAGGCAAAGAATGGGCAGGTGATTAGGTTCACAGCATTTTTTGAAAAAAGCAATAAACTTATTTTAAGGCAAACAGGATAATTTCAAAAATTCCCAAACACTTAGAAGGCACTTTGCTAAACAATGGTGCTGTATTACCTCCATTCATTTCAAGGAGCATCATGCAATTCTACTAAAAATGAGTACATACAAAAGCTTTCATTGGTGTACTTGGCTGTTAAACTACTGGAGCAGGGAGGAAGCTAAGAAGGAGATTTAAGCAGCATGTTCTATTCTGTTCCTTTCAGTGGGGCTGTATTTTGCAACTAAAAAGGAAATTTTACTGTGTTCAAAAAAAGGCAGAATGAAAATATAAGAAACTTGAATTCATATTCATATAATTCATATTCATAGATATATATATATATATTCATAGAGGGGTGGGTTCCCCACCCCTCTATGATGCAGCTGGCCTCTACCAGGGCTAGGGCTTTTACAGCCCTTGCCCCTGCCTGGTGGAACACTCTTTCTCCAGTTGTTAGGGCCCTGCGGAACCTTGGGGGATTCTGCAGGGCCTGTAAAACTGAGCTGTTCCACCAGGCTTTGGGGGGGCTGGCCGCTGACTTACCACCCCTTCCTAATGCCCTTTGTACCATCTGTTTTTCTTCAACAACTTGCCAATCTCCTCCTGGGGTTAGGACTGGATGCCGGATGCCATCCACCAAATTATGGGTGGGCTGTATCACTGCTACTTATTTTATTGGTTTTATGTATTTTAATGATGCTATTCGATGTTTTGTTTTCTGTTATTTATTGACCTGTACACCGCTCTGAGCCCTTCGAGAGACAGCAGTTTATTAAATCGAAGAAGTAAGTAAACAAACAAACAAAACAAAGCACTGGTGTTTTAAAAATAATTATTTGCTCTGATAGTCCATACAATTTTTTTCTGCACAGTAGAAACAAACAATCATACAACATATTCAAACATGTAACAACAAAAGAACAGACCCAATGTATCTTAGAAACTGCATTCTTCCTTTTCAGCAGGGATTTGGGCAATAGGTTACTGAATAGCAATTGTGGCAGAACACAATCTGATAGATAGTTATTGTTAGATTAAAATCAAGCATTGGGAAAGTTTAAAAATGTATTGGCAATTTAAACGCTTGTAATTCTAGAAACAAAAATGAAATAGTCCATATGCAAGTGTATTGTCCAGTTATTCATATCATGTGTTAATGATATGAAATGTCTTTCTTAAAGAGAACAGGATGTTCTATATTGCACAGCTCTTCTTTAATATCGCAGTTCAAAAGGTGTCAATTTCTAGGTATGAAAAAATGCAAATGATAAAGATAAAGTTTGCATCATTTGCACTTTCTTGGCTCATCATGTTGTATGAATGGTGTTAGTTGAACATCTATAAAGGAATGAAATTAAGAATGCATGAAAAGGGTTGGCAGTCCACTGTCCAGCAACTTTTTGTGATTTAGAATTTTCTAATGTACATGTGAACAGTGATTTGGAATTGGGATGCTCAGCATAATAGTAATCTTTTTGTTAGCTCTGCTCACTTTGTTTGGTTTGATGGGTGATGCACTACATTGGTGTAACTTTTGCTGAATGTAACAGATGCCTCACAGTTCTTTTCAAGGGTAAGCAGTTATAAAATCAACCAGCTACTGGGAAGAGTATACAAGAATACAAGCAAAAAAATTAATGAGGCCTGGGACCAAGCAAATCAAATTACAAAGTAACCACTGGTGTATGACAGTGGCGTATCTGCCTAGGGATGGGGGTACCCTCTGTCACTAGACGCTACTAATCTGGTCACATGGGGGCACAAAATCAGCCCCCCACGTGACCATACAGATGGCAAGGCAGCAGAAAGCCCTGCTGCCTTATCGTCTTTGGGCGTGCTCGGTTCCACCCATATCATCGTCGACATGGACGGGGCCGAGGAAGCCCTAGGACACTCCCCAAGCCCCACCCCTATGCTTATAAAAGCAAAGGAGCCAAGGACGGAGCCATCAGTTCCTTCTGCTCTCCCCAGGAATCAGTTGTAGTTTTGTCTCCATCATCTGCAAGCAGTTCAGTTATCTCCACCCTACTTGAGGGTTCAAATTCTCTGGGTGGTTTTCTCTTGTTCCATCTCTCTGATTGTCTCACAGATTGCTTTCTCTGGCCTCCCCTTCTGATTGTAGGGTCTTTTATTGAACAATAGTCCTGTCAGATAGTCCTTTGGCCATGTCAATAAAAGAGACTTCTCCAGCTTCATGGCTGGTCTGCATTACGAATTCAACTTTTTTGTAAGCTTGGAGTATATTGCTTTTATCAGTGTGCACCACATTGCATATATTGACCAAAAATCTTTTGTTATTTCCAACAAGCATCTTGTTTCAGCTCAGTATGCTTATCTATTCTCATCCACTTGAACACATTTTTGGGCATTGCTCCTGCATACAGTTCTCTCTAAACTCCCTCAGCCTCACCTAGCTCACAAGGTGACTGTTGTGGGGAGGGGGCAGGAAGGCAATTGTAACCTGCTTTGAGATTCCTTTTTGTAGAGAAAAGTGGGGTATAAATACCAACTGTTCTTCTTCCAGAGCTGACTAGCTTAACCAGCCTCACAAGGTTGTTGGGAGGATAAAATGGGGAAATTTAACTGAAAAGGTCCAGACTCTTCAGCTTTTCCTCATAAAGAAGGTGCTCCAACACCTCTAATCAATTGTAATCTTCTGTTCTTTTTCCAGCTCTGTGATGTCCTCTTTTTTTTTTTTGAGATACGGTGATCAGAACTGTACATAGTATTCCAAATGAGACTGCACCATAGGCCTGTACAGGGGCATTATAAAATCTGCTGTTTTATTTTCAATCCCTTTCCTAATAATCCTAACAAAGGATTTGTTTTCTGGGTTGTATGGCTGTGTTCCAGTGCTAAATGGCCATACAACCCAGAAAACCTACAACATCCTAGTGATTCCAGCCATTAAAGCCTGTGATAAACTAAACCCTAACATAGTTTGCCTTTTTCAATTTGGCAGCACACTGGGTTGGCACTTCTATTGAGATAACTACTACAACCCCAAGATTTTTTCTCTCCCAGGCCGTTTCTGCACGGCCACACTTGGAGTTGCATCGGCGTATATGACACCAACACACACACCCCGGGACTGTTTGCATGAACGGTCCTGGTAGGGGCGAGGAAGATGGCACAGCCTGCGCGGAGGCTGCGCCGTTGCCCAAATGGCTCCTTCCGACCTTCTGGCGCGTCGCCCAGGCCAGGGGACACCCCCCCTGCCCTGCGCAACAGCGTGTGCCTGGGCGATGTGCCAGAAGGTTGGAGGGAAGGTAAGGCATTTGGGAAGGGGGTGGAATGGCGCCTTCCAGCCGCTGCCATTTGCAAGGCCACGTTTGGAAGCCACTGTTTCCGAACAACCTCGACCAGGGAGCGAGGTTCGGAAACAGTGGCTTCGCACCGCTTGGGGCCATGGTAACCCTGCGCCGCCATGGTAACCCCACCCCAGGGATGCTGTTTTTAGCGTCCCTGGGTCGCTGTATTCCACCCATGTGGAAACAGCCCCAGTATCAGCAAGTTCAGATCCCATTAGCTTATACTTGAATGTGCATCACATTTATCAACATTGAATTACATTTGCTACATTGTTGCCCACTCACCCAATATACAGACATCCTTGGTTTTCACCATCTTGAATAATTTTGTGTCATCTGTAAACTTGGCCAATACACTACTCACCCCTAGTTCCAGATCATCTTTGAACAAATTAAATAGTCCTGGTCCCAGTACTAATCATTGTGTGATTCCACTGCTTACTTCCCTCCATTGTGAGAACTGTCCATTTATTCCTATTCTTTGCTTCCTGTCATTTAACAAATTTTTAATCCATAAAAGAACCTGTCTTCTTATCCCATGACTGCTGTGTTTACTTGGGTGAGGTACTTTGCCATTAACCATTAAAATATTTCATTATGTCAATGAATGGTAACTTTTGTTGATTCAACTTAAATTCCCCTTTTACATCAAAAAGATAGTGAGATTTTGAAAATATGAAAAGGGATTTAGGGACCCGGGAAATTACAGGCCAGTCAGTTTGACATCTGTTCCTGGTAAATTAGTAGAATCTATCATTAAATATAAAATTATAAAACATGTAGAAAAGCAAGACCTGCTGAGAAAGAGTCAGCATGGCTTTTGCAGAGGCAAATCCTGTCTTACAAACTTACTAGAGTTCTTTGAGGGTGTAAACAGGCATGTGGACAGGGGTGAACCGGTGGACATTGTCTACTTGGATTTCCAAAAGGCTTTTGACAAAGTTCCTCACCAGAGACTGTTGAGAAAACTCAGCAATGAAGGAATAAGAGGGGAAGTCTTCCTATGGATTAAAAAACTGGATGAGAAACCGGAAGCAAACATTGGGTGTAAAATGGGAAGTTCTCCTACAATGGAGAGGATGTCGGAGGTGGGTGTCCCCAAGGATCCGTTTTGGGACCAGTGCTCTTTAACCTATTCATAAATGACCTGGAATTAGGGGTGGGTAGCGTGGTGGCCAAGTTTGCAGATGATACCTAAATTATGGTAGGGTGGGTGAGAACCACAAAGCGATCATGTAAGAGCTCCAAGCCGGACCTTGATAGAATTTAGGTAAGAGTGGGCTCCAGAAATGGCAAAATGCAGTTCAATGTAGCAAAATGTAAAAGTGATTTTGCACATAGGGGCAAAAAATCCAAACTTCACATACACACGCTACAGGGGTCAGTGCTATCAGTCACAGACCAGGAAGGGGATTTAGGCGTCTTAGTTGATAGTTCCATAGTAATGTCATCTCAATACATGGCAGCTGTGAAAAAGGCGAACTCTATGCTGGGAAGCATTAAAAAAGGAGTTAATAATAATACTGAAAAGATTGTCATGCCCTTATATATAAAAGCAGTGGTGCTTGACCGCGCCAGGAGTACTGTGGCCAGTTCTGGTCACCGCATCTCAAAAAGGATATTGAGGAGATAGAAAAAGGTGCAGAGAAGGGCAACAAGGATGATTGAGGGACTGGAGCACCTTTCCCTATGAGGGAGAGGCTGCAGCCGTTTGGGACTCTTTAGTTTGGAGAGGAGGCGGCTGAGGGGGGATATGATTGAAGTCTACAAAATTATGCATGGGGTAGAAAATGTTGACAGAGAGAAATTTTTCTCTCTTTCTCACAATACTAGAACCAGGGGGCATTCATTGAAAATGCTGGGGGGAAGAATTAGGACTAATAAAAGGAAACACTTCTTCACGCAACGTGTGATTGGTGTTTGGAATATGCTGCCACAGGAGGTGGTGATGGCCACTCACCTGGATAGCTTTAAAAGGGGCTTGGACAGATTTATGGAGGAGAAGTCGATTTATGGCTACCAATCTTGATCCTCCTTGATCTGAGATTGCAAATGCCTTAACAGACCAGGTGATCGGGAGCAACAGCCGCAGAAGGCCATTGCATTCACATCCTACATGTGAGCTCCCAAAGGCACCTGGTGGGCCACTGCGAGTAGCAGAGAGCTGGACTAGATGGACTTTGGTCTGATCCAGCTGGCTTGTTCTTATGTTCTTATGTTCTTATGTTCCTAATCAGTTAACTATTCAAACAGGTAAATGTCAGATGGTTAATGAGCTAAAAAAATTCTTGACAACCACAAGAGCTGCTACTTATGCTTTTATGACCCAGATATATGTAGTTAAAAGTAAGTTTGACCGGACTGTCAGAATAAATTATTTCAACTCTTCTTTGTTATGTAATATGAAAAGGGAAACAAGTGCTAAGTGATTGATTAAATTTTATATATTATAAATAATTGCCAAAGAATACTGTTTTCTTATCAGGAATTGTAATGCTTTTATGTGGGTTTTGTGATTTAAGAGGATTGTGCCTCTGTATTTGACATTTTTCAGTTCATGACCCTTACAGGTTTGAACAGGCAAAAGTTATTATGTTGTTCACAGTACCTGGAACAAGCATTCCAGTTATAATTAGTGGCAAATAAGTTAAGTAAAAAAAAGAGAGAGAATTGTAAAAAAAACCCTCTCATACAAGTGTGCAGTTAGTCCAATGCACATTACCACCTTATGTACTTCTCATTTCCTGTGACTGAGGGCAACAATTTTAAATGCCAAACAAATTCTAAAAGAAAAGAGAAAGTGCAAGGAGAAAATTCAGCTACACAAGAACCATTCACTCTTGTAAAAACGAAGGCCCTCCAGAATTTCAAAAAGCAGCCTCTGCAATCTGTCACTTCACACCAGTTAAAAATGCACTCAGAAGCAGTTTCTAGTCATGAACTTGACATTTGCAGAGAAGAGGGGACTGAACTTTTCCATTTCATTTGTAAATCTAGCTTCATTTTTCCTTCATTGTAGCACACAATGTATAAAATAATGTAGTGGTGGTCAGTCTCAAAAATAGTCTTCCAAAGAAAGACAGGAAATTTCAATGTTTTGTCCAAGGCAGTTTTTCAAGTAAGTCCACAGAAGTCATTAGATCACAAAATATTCACTCACCCACATGTCTGCACACACCTGCATTAGGCATTTGTGAACTAATAAAAAGAGCTTTGGTCAGTCTTCTCTGCCAGGTGACCTGGAGATAATAGTTATTAACCACAGGAGGGTAGCTATTTATATTTCTGGGCAAAGTGTACAGAACATATGCTGTCTACAGAAGTCCCATTGTTCTTGAATAAGACAACCATGGACAAGGTTAAAAGTGATTCTGTGGATTACAATATCTGTGGATCGCAGTATCCAGAACAAGCATTCCAGTTATAATCAATTATTAACTAATTTTCTAAATTCTACTGGAAAGCTTGAAAAGTTTGAATGCAAGAGCAATCTCTACCAGGCCTTCATCTTTACCTTTGACAATGAAAATTACAGCTCTCAGGCTTCCTAGTGACAGTGGATCCTTTAAGACCGAGGCCTTCAAAAACAGGAGGTTTCACCACACTGTTGATAGACAATTTGGTTTGCATACTTTAGTAACTGGGGATTATATGGTGGTGATTTAGGCTTCAGGATGAATGCTTGTGTTTTCCATTTTAATATCCTATTCCCTTCCCACCCCCATATTCATAATAATTTGCTTCACATATTAAATCTAGCACTGTTGTTGCTTGCTCAAGGTTAGGAATACTTTTGTGTACAAAGCATCATGTGAAGAAGTTGAAAGATCTACTATTTTTCAACTTAAAGTAAGTCCTAACATAATTTCATTTTTAATTGATAACAGAAAATGAAAATAGCATAAGTAAAATTAGCAATCTTCTCTGAACCCTGGTATACTGATATTGGCTTTATGTACACATTTCACAATTGATTTTGTTATGGACTTTACTTGCAGTGTACTCTCAAAATAGAAAATCAGTTTGAGTTAAAACTCATGGAATTGAAACCAACAGAGCTGGGGTGGATTTCTGCACCAAATGGAGCCTGATGACTAGAATCACAATTTCCAGTTGGAGTGAAAACATTTTTGGAGAAGGTCCAGAGCAAGTGCACCAAGTCACAGTATGGACATCTGTCATGGTTAGAGTTTTCCAGTGCAGCAACATCACTATTCCATTGACTCACTAATAGTGTCAGAGTAGGGGCAGTCAGGCTACATATGCTTGGACCACATTGTGGAATCAATTCCAGCTGCTGGAAATCATTCTAGGATTTGGATGGAGCACAACTTCTCAAACTTTCCCAAGACCTTATTGCTGCTGATCATCCCAATTGAGAACATTATATGTAATGCATAAGAACAAGCAATATGCAAAATAATCCAAATATGCTTCTCTAAAGTGATCTAGGAACTCAATGAATTATAGGCTTTCAAATAACACTTTCAAAGAGGTAGGTAAGTGCCAGCGTGGTTAAGACCAGTGGACTCTAATTTGTTGAACCATTGTTTTATCCCCCAGTCCTCCAAAAAAATTCCAAGTTTCTGCCTCTGCCCAATGCTGGAATCTGGTGGAAACTATCAGGATTTTTAATCAATATGCTACCAGAAGTCTAGTGAGGCCAGTATACTGAGTTTTAATAAAGTATCATCACTGTGTGTGTTTTTGACATTGTCATGTTTCAAGTTTTTATTGGTAAGCCCTTAATAGTATTGTGTCTGGTATTTATTTTCCTGTGGTCCTAGTTACTGGACCTGTTGATTATGAAGCGTGCTTTTTAGCTATATAATTGTGTGTGTGTTTTCCTCAAAGCCCACCCAATGTTAATATGTAGGTCATATAAGAACTTAAAATTTCTCATTAACTTTAAATAGGGGGAAAAATTAGGGAGTTGAAGGAAAAATGTGTGTAATTGAGGGAAATCTCAGGGTATAAGTAATTTTTAAAATTCCATAAAAAGAGGGAAATTATAGTAAATAAGTGTGAATATTGGGGAGGTTGGGTATATGTTCTGCAAAAAATTATATATATATGTGTACCTTAATAAAGAAAATATAATGCATTGTCTTCATTCAGAACTGCCATACTAAAATGAAAGAAAAAATAAAATATGAGAAGGTCTTTTCTAATGAAACAACAACTGATTGAACATTTGAAGAAACAAATCTTGCAAGGCAGACAAGAACTTACCTTTTTTTAAATTACTTAATGACAAATTTAACAAGTGGCCAACACAATTAATCATTCTTTAAAAGGTTTCATTTAAATTTTTAGGCATCATATATGTTTCATTGTTGATTGTTAAATCTGGAAAGCCAAACACAACTGGTGAAAAACTTGTCCTACCAGCAGTTAGTGAGGTTCTGATCACTGTTTTGCATGTCACCTCATGCTAAAAGTAGAACAATTTTTCTCAGAAATTTAGTGCCAAGATACAAATGAAATGGCTGAAAACATGGAAGATACATAGTGCAGCATACTAACAGAATTTGCAATATAGCTGGATCAGTCAATTTTGTTAGGCAATTAATCTTTGTGTCTCATTTTTATGAACTTTATAAAAGATGAAAGTTTGTCTCAAGCTATTATTTGTAAAGCTAAGAACAAATAGTAAAGAGCAGTCAGTATTCATGTTGGCGAGCAATTCTTCAAAGCCAAGCAAATTCACTGTTGCCTGTGCAACTAATGGAGCTCCATCAATGCTGGTTGCTACTATTGGTGTGTTGCTTACTTGAAAAAAAGCAGTGCCAAATGTCTTTACAATTCACTGTGTCATTGTCAAGAGGCCTGTTGTTATGGGGATTTTGCTATTGCTGCTTTCTGTATGCTGGGGGTGGAGGAATGGGTTCATTGCATTTCTAACTGACTTTCAACTGTCTTCTGTATGATGTTGTACTGTACTAGGTGCTGCTCAAGGTCAGTGCCTGGCCATCTCTACCATTATCTTTTTCACAGTTCCTTTTGGGCGCGCTTTTCCAGGATGGGGGGTGCAGTCTGCTTTAACTACTGGGTTTTGCATGGGCAAACCTCAGTTCTGGCATGGCCAGAGAAGATCCTCAATACTCAATAAACTACTGTTCTTATACATGAGTTTGTTTCAGTTTTTGGGATTCTGACAGTCATTCACCAGCAGGGACGTAACGAGGAAAACTGGAGCCCTGGGCAAAACCTGAGTTTGATGGCCCCCCATAGGCAGCGGAAGGAGGTGGAGCTCCCCCCATCCTCCTCCCCTGGTGGCTTGTGGCTTCCCCCCTCCCTGCCAGCTGAACTTAGGTGCCCCCCTTACTGGTGAAATGGCGCGAGATGTGGGGGGAAGGCAAGCGGCGGCGGGCAGTGGCAGCATCCAGGGGAGAGCAGCGGGGAAGGTGGGTTGGCCAGGTGCATGTGCACCCCTGACTGCTAGACCTGCCACCCCACAAAGATCCATTCGAGGATGCAGTAGGGCTGGCAAGAGGCGGAGCACAGGCAGCAAGGCTGGGCGGTTCGGCTTGGCACAATCCTTGGATCGGGCCGAGCTGAGCTGATTCGGAGGTGCTAGGAGGGCCAAGGGCGCAAGCCCGCCCCCTCCGAACTCTGCGCAATCCGAACATGCAGTAACATCTGAGATTCTCTGATGCATTTTTTAGCAGTCAGATGTTGCTGGTAAACAGTGGCGTAATGTCCATTGGGCAAAGTGGGCATCTGCCCAGGGCTCAGGAATTTTGCAGGGCATGCTCCTGCGTTTTTATTTTTTTGGTGTTTTCGCATTACGGCCAGTAGGGGTGCATTATTAGAGGTAGCAGCACCAAAATGTTAGGGTATCTTCAGGAGACTGTCCTGATGACACCCTCTAAGTTTGGTGAAGTTTGGTTCAGGGGGACCAAAGTTATGGACTCCCAAAAGGGGTAGCCCCTATCCCTCATTGTTTCCAATGGGAGCTAAGGAGATAGTGGCTGCACCTTTGAGGGCCCATAACCTTGCCCCCCCTGAATCAAACTTCACCAAACGTGGTGAGTATCATCAGGACAGTCTCTTGAAGATACCCTGAAAATTTTGTGACTGTACCTTCATAAATGTGCACCCCACAGGCTGCACCAGAAATTCCCCATTTACATCAATGGAAAAAATCAATGCAAAAGTAAGATTCTTGTCCAAATTTCTGGGAGTGCCTGTCAGGGGTGCAATTGTTAAGCTAGTGACACCAAAATTTCAGGGTATCATCAGGAGGGACAAAGTTATGGGCCCTCAAATTTGCAGCCCCCATCTACTTAGCTCCCATTGGAAACAATGGGGGATAGGGGCTACCCCTTTGGGGGTCCATAACTTTGGACCCCCTGAACTAAACTGCACCAAACATGGGAGGTATCATTAGGACTGTCTCCTGATGATACCCTGAAATTTTGGTTTTGATACCTCTAATAATGCACCCCTACTGGCCACAATGTGAAAAAACACCAAAAAAATAAAAATGCAGGAGCAGGCCCTGCCAAATTCCTGAGCCCTGGGCAGCTGCCCACTTTGCCCAATGGACATTATGCCACTGTTTACCAGCAACATCTGACTGCTAAAAAACCTCAGTTCTCTTGCACAAGTCATTACACACTGATATTACTGCAGTGGATAAAATTAAAGCCAAGACTCTCAGTGAATGGTTATTCCAAGAGCTCTGTGTTGAGAATGATGAAGGTTCTGAATATTTGTTGCTTCATAATTAAGTTCATTGGCTGTCAAAAAGTAACAATGCTTTTTATGACCTTTGTGACAACATTATGGAGTTTTTTGAACACATGAATGCATTGCTCAGGCATGACATTACATATTTATCATAACTATTTGCAAAGTTCAATTAAATGAATCTGCAATCATAAGAAAATGAAATCAATCTTATTAAGGCCAAAACTGTCACCTCTACATTTATTTCACAGTTTATTCAAATGCAATATAGGTCACTGCAAGTTCTGCCAGTTTTCAAGCCTATCAGCTAGAAAAGAAAGGTGCAATGAAAGATGATGACCTGCAAGTTTTTGGTTACCATTTAGGTATGCTGCATGAAGATATGTCTAAATGATTTCAGAATTTTTTTCCAAAGGAAATTCCAGATTAGGCGATAAATATATTTTCAAATACTGAGAAAGGTGGTGTAGTGCTCCGGTGGTGCTGTGCCCACTCCAAAGGGCTTTCCTGTGGCATGGGAAGCTTAACAAGTTTTAAAACTTACCTTTGTCTCCTTCATTGGGGGAAGCAGACATTGTGGCCTATGTCTAAGCCCCCCTTCTGGATTGGGCACCCCATGTGGTAATTTAAGTCTCCTGCTAAGTGACTTTAAATCAGACATTGGGAAATTGGTATCACTTCATCGAACTTATCCATAACATTAAGAATTTAATGAAAAGTGAAGTACTTACTAAATGTGATTTCTAAGAGTCTTGCTAAGTGTCTATCAGATTTAGAAAAACTGATATCACTGATATCACTGAAAAGCTGGTAATTGAATCTTGAATGAATGGGCAATTAATTGTTACTGTTTTGTTGTTCTGTGCTTTAATGGATTGTGCAGAATTATTATTCTGAATAGTGCTTTTTGTAGGATAGGATAGGGAATTGGGAATGAGTTTATGGAACTAAGGATGCAATGGTTCAAAAAGTTTGGGATTATTATTAGCACACTGGTGTGCATTTCATGTGAGAAAAAAATCCATATGTACAAACTAGTGCAGATGCTGCCTGGTACTTCTTCCAGAGTTAACATTGGCACTTACACATGTAAATCTCAATTCAAATGGGGGAGGGACACCACAGCCCTACCTCCAAAGAGGCACTCAGTAGCACGGGTGCTGTGGAAGGAGAAACTCCTTTCTTTTCCAGGAAAGCCCAGAAAGGCTTATGACTTACACCCTTTTTAGTGGCATAAGTTTGTGTCATTGAAGAGGAACATTCCAAGTCTGAAATTCCTTTGGTAGTTAACTAATGTCAGCTCCAACCTGGGAACCCCCCCCCAGAACCCCCCCATTAGTGTGACCTCCTATGGCACAGAAGTGACAAATTTAGTTGGATTGTGTATGCAGCTAGTGGAATGAATCACAGTTTTAATGCTGTTCTAATGTATTAATTAGGAATTGTTAGAACAGTGTCTGCCAGGCTAACATTTCAGGCAGCAGTGGTTTGCATCCTACCTTACTTCCCTATCTCTATCGCTTTTTGTTTGGTTTATTTTTTAAAATTATCTTCCTTTCCCTTTTCCTATTCTTCCATCCTTCTCTGGGGGCCCCATCAGTATACTGCTGTTATTAAGATTACGATTTAGATTTTAAAGTTGAATTTTGAACTAATAAGATTTTAATCTATATATATAAAAATCTATCAGTGCGTTTTTCTGCTGACAGGTAATCTCCCAAACTACTGGACCGATTGCTTGGAAATTTTCACACGTCACATTCGCGTGCGGCCAGGTTTCCATAATGTTTCCACACCTCCTGTTGTGTACATGCCACAACTGTGCCCGTTATTGTGTGCATGCCACACTTGTGACAGTTGGAACCACAGTTCTGTTCCACAACAGCGCCATCTGCTGGCCGTCAAAGCAAAACCCTCTGATACTAGGGAAACAACCATGTTTTTCTTGAAAACTGTTGCCATCTGGGGTGAAACGGATGGGGCCCAGCATCTGGACATGGCCTACCCACCCTAGCAGAGGAAGGTGAAGGTGAAGGAGGGTCCAGGGGTTTGCTGGACCAAATGCTCTGAAATTTAAACACAATGTAGCTTATGCCTCCCAGCGTGTTTTCAGCTACGTAATTCACCTGCAAGGGAAGGGAGTGAAAGGGACAGGTTCAGCCACCTGGACATGGCCCACCCACCCTAGCAGAGGAAGGGGAACGTTAGGGAGGGACGGGGCGGGTTGCCATGCAAGGGAACGGGAGATAGGGAGGGGAGCGAGGGGCCCCTTGCCCCTCCCTTCCCTTGCAAATATTGTGCAATGACACATGTTCGAACCATTCACTTCCTCTTTTCTTTCTTTTTCGCTTCACCAGACTGAGCCGGGCCCGCTAGTTACTGGCCGGGCCCGCTAGTTACTGTATAGATTTTAAAAATTATGTTTAAACTGTGATGTGAGCTAGATTTGTGTGTCACACTTTACTAAGCATGACCATGGCTGGGAAAGGGTGATGTACAAATTCAAGGGTGACATACAAATCCAATAAAATAAATATCACATCCACTGGCCCTGTCTTCATCTTCGTGCAGCTCTTACAAACTGAACAGCTCTTACAAACAGGCAGGTTCATATGTATTGACTCTGTATGCACAGTCAGGGTTCCTGATATTTTTCACATGAAGGCCCTATGTACAGTATACTTGTGTATATTTGCAGAGCCTAAATCCTATAAACGTTTAAGAATCCTGAAGTTATTTTTTTAAAACAGTAAAGGTTACTACTGGTTTGAGTTCTCAGTTGACTGCCCTCCCCCTGAAATTGTTTGAGAAGTCCCAATGAAATAATGGGACTTTCTCTCAAGCAAATATTTGTAGGATAGGTATCTGAGAGACCTGTGGAAATCTTGGATACAGAATTCATAGTTTGCCTAACACAAGCTTGAACATGTTCAAATCAAATATTAACTCCCCTAAATGATTTTAGTAAGAATTATAGGATTTAATGTGCATACCAGATTGGATAATTGATCTGTTAAGACTAGCATCCTGCCTCCAGCAGCAACCATAAACTAATGTTTTACAAAAAGAAAAAAACATAAAAGAGGTTATTATTTTTTGCTGAAATTTGGCACTTGGTTACCTTTTTATTATCTTTCCTTCCACAGTTATATCTACCCATTTTCAAAATCCACCTAAAAAAACAAGAAACTTGCGATAACTTTGGGTTCACTCCTCTGCTTAAAGGAACAGAAAATCTTAATGAATATTGACAATAATTAATAATTCATTCATTATTGAGTATTAGCAATGGGACAAAATGAATAATTAGTTCTGATATCTTCCAAAAAAAACAACAGCTTACAAAAATATTTCTAATTGAGAGTATATCCTAAGGGTAAAAAGCTTTCTTGTGATGCCAATTTTATTTTTAGTGACTGAATAATCAGCAGAAAAGAAATTTTGATAATAATGGGAAAACAGAATTAAAATATCATAATTGAAATATGAAGTACATGTATTCATCCAAAAATATTCTATAACAACTATTTAAGATAAAATCCCTATAACAAATTGTATAAATGATACAAAATGCAAGTTAAATTAAAAAGAATGGATCTTGTACCAAATGACAATAGTTGGCAATATAGTCTGTCCTGGGTAGATGGTAACAAATGTTGTGTACCTGACGTAAAGGTTGGAAAGATAATTATAGAAATAATTTGTTAAAGATTTTTAGAGCCCTTTTCTTCAAACACGGCATGGGAGGCTATTGACAGTGCTGAAACAATATGAAAGTTAGGATAATTTTAAAGTGAGTTCTACCTTTTAGATGCTACTTGCTGCCACCTCACCATCCAACTTGGACAACACAGGTCTAGATGGTTGCATTTGAAGGCCAATCAGGAATTTTTCAATGTTCTACAATTGTCTCAAGTAAGGGATCATTTTTGTCTGCTTCAAGCAGAATAATGTATGACTGCTCAATATAAGTAAGACAAATGGTCAAGCACTTTGGACTCATAGCAACTAAGGCATCCTTCGAGTTAACAACATTTGAGCAACACCACCCTGGCTCCAAATTTAGACAGCATTTTTGCTGATTTTCTTTACTATTTATTATAACTGTGCTGAGAGATGCCAGGACTCTTCCCCTCCCCCTAGAGTGATGCACAGACAACTAAGAAATCAATTGATATGGCTCAGCACCAAAGGGAACCCCTCTATCACTCATCTCTTGGCTCAGTTGAATGAAGGGCCAGTTTAGGAATGGCCCTTCATTGTTAGATACTTCCAGTTGCACATCAATTAGTCCTACTGTTTTCCGACACCCACATGATTCCTGCCATCCCTAGTTAGAGACTACCAGTTCAGAGGTCAGGGCTATTTATACTAGCTCACCCATGGCAAAGCAGACCAAAAATGTAAAAAGACAGTTTGAGAAGACTAAAAATAACTTTGTCCAGTCCCAAATGGTGACTTGCTAATCTTCTGCTGTTGTAGCATATGGGTGTAGCATATGATAAAAACATGCAAGGAGAACACAGAGCATGCTTAAAAAATCTCTTTCTGCTCCCTTATTGGTTGGTCCCAGTTCAACTTGACCAGTACTCTTCATGGTTCATTTGAAATGTGGAGACTGGCATCATGGCATCCTTGGCTCAAATAGAACCATGAATTATCTAAATTGAAAACATGCTGGCCTCTAGTAAAAAATGCTGAAGAAGATGGAGCACATTGTCAATGGCAAAAAATTACTCTTTTAAGTTTAGGATTGAAGGAAATTCGGAACTCATCTTCAAATAATGAAATGTATCTTTCATTTTTGGATCCAGACTAGTAGCTGCTAAGTAGAATTGTGCATTGGTGTTTGTTTTATTTCTTTTATTTTTGTAATTAAGTCCCAAAAGGTCTGTTGTAGGGGTGAGCCCGCGAACCCAGCAGAACCGTAGAAGGAGCGCTAGGCATGGTCGGGCAGGCCGGGCTACGGCCTCCTGGGCGACACGCCTCCCCCCAACCCCCACACTCCCCATGAGTCAACTGGAAGTTCAGGAACTGCCTTGACTCTCAAGGGCCTCCACTCTCAGGGTGTGTCACACACAAAGGGACACAAAGGCTCCTGCTCTCAGGTGAAGATTAGGCTCCAGACATGGTTGCTTCCTCCTCAAGCGACGTAGGGGCAGTTCCTGGATGAGACTCATGCATCACATGATGATCTCCCGCCTCCTCCGGGCCTCCCGAATTCTTCCCGCTTCCTCCGCCTCGTCCCACCCCTTTTACACGCCCCCATTGAAACCCTAATAAAAGGTGTGAGGGGCGAGCGCACGGCAGAGTTGCCAGGATCACGGGATCCCGCGCTTCCTGCTTGCTGGCTCTCTCCACCAGATGAAATCTCCGCGTGTCGTCTCTTCCCTGGGACCTCGTGGGTACGACTACAGTCTGTTTCATTATTGGGCTGTTTCGTATGGTTTTGTTTCATCATTGTTTCTTCCATTATTGTTGTTTCACTTTCATAATTCTATTTCTGTTATTATTTGCCATAGGTTTCAATAGAAAACTCTCTCCTTCTCTAGTCTGTACCTACATGGTTTCCATCCAAATTGGACAAAATTCAGGGAGGTTGAGCACTCCCTGAAGACATCCATTCTCTTAAATTTTAGACACAGAGTAAAGGGGTCCCATTTTTCAAACAATAAAAGTTCTGCAAAATTGATAGGAAAGATTCCAAATGCAATAGTACAGACAGCAGCACACAGTGAATGGTTCTAACATTGCAGCCACTTAGCTTGAAGGACAGTAGCATGTGGAAGAGGCAGACTGATAAGGTCATAGCAGTTGGTGGTACAAGGAGAGCTAGATATCTGGACAGGCAGGCAGGATGAGGATTTTTTCTTTGATAAGGGATGAGGTTTGGAGAGCAGCAGACAAGCAGGGAACATAAAGATTATGACCAAATTTGTCACAGGAGAGGAAGCATTGGTAAGTAAGAGGAAGACAAACTCCCATCCCATATCATTTCTGTATCCAAGATACAATGGTTGGTAAGATTCCTGAGTGATTTTGCCCTATTCTGTTATAAGCTCCCATACCCCACGCCTACTATAGGATGCCATAAGTGGCACACGGAATAGGAATTGGAATGAGAACAAGACACTGCTCCACACAAAATGGAATTTTCCCAGAAACTTTGGGTCTTGATCCTGTGAGTCAAAGGATGGGGTGAAAGCAGATGTAAGATGTACTTTTCCCTTGGCCCAAGGTGTGCCTGGCTGAACAATGAGACTAGCTAATCTCTACTGTTTCACCCTAAAGTAAGTTAATCAGTGCTCCAAACTAACCATTATTTATTCTATCACAGCAACTACTCAGTATTAAAGTGAAAAAGGTGCACCCATCTCAGCACTCATTTGCACCCACCATAACCATCAATTCTTTGTCTCTGGTTTTCATACTGCTTTTAGGACTGATTTCTGACTAACAATATTAGTCCTCTGTGCAAGCAAGGGGCAAGGGCATGGCAAGTATGCGTTAAGGCAAGCAGGCATATAAGGCATATGGCGCAGGCATAAGGCAGGGCATATGCGTCTTGGATCCCTGCACACACAGCTACATAGCTACATTACTGTGAGTTCCTTTTCCATTGCTGCTTTCATTGGACCCCTCCTCTGCAAGAGTAACCATGACCCATACCTGAAACCCTATCCAGCTTCCTCCCTTTCTCTCTTAGTTCTTGTATGCCATGTCTGTGTGAGTTCAGTGCTTGAGAATATATTCCTTGTTTTTCATATTATTAATAAAACTCAAGTGTTAATGTTACAATGGCCTGCTCATTTGAGAGTGTTCACCCTGGATTATAGCTGTTGTTATTCCCTCTCACTGTGTCTCCTATGATAATTTCCCCACTAAAATGAGGAAACAGACCATTTTGGGTAACACTGTGACACTATCACACCTGTCATGTGAGTAAGTTAACACATTTTTCACACACGCACAAAATTTCTGCAATGCTGGTTTCAGTAACAGATTTTAAAACTTTGCATGAGATGTCTGTGCTGTGCATCAACCAAATCAGTACTAAAATAATACATCTGTATAATGACAACAGCTGCTGGAAAGGGATGGGGTTTTATGCTGATACAGGACAACTGATTGACTTTATACACAGAGTCTTATTTATGCTTCTGTATCACCTTGTGGAATTGGAAAACAAGCCTGCAAGGGATGTTTTAGCCTGTGCAACGATTTGCTATGTTATCCCCATAGATTTTTTGTAAAGCTAAGAACAAATAGTAAAGAGCAGTCCTTTGGTTTCAATGATACAATTTTAGACCAGTAGAACTATCAAATATTGAGTTATCTCCACTGATCATCACCTCCCACCCATTTCTCAAACACTAACCATTAAAATTTATGAAATTTCCTGTTACATGATGCTATTATGCTCATGTACTCAGGTTTACAAAATCACCAAGGGGTATGGTCACATGCACACTTACTCTGATGTAAATTTCACTTCCAAGTGATCATACATAGTATCAATCTGTCTTTAAACTCCCCTCTGGGGATGGAGCGCGATATAAATCTAACAAAATAAAATAAAAATAAATAAATAATATTTTATTTCCTCATACCTAATTTTTCTGTTTCCATTTTTTTTGCAATTCCGAACAGCTCATCTGTAAACGTCAGCTAAATTTAAATGCTAATAGTAAAAAAGCTGCATATAATTACAGAAACTTACATGTTTCAGAATAAATGATTATGGCAGTAGTTAGTAGTGCTGAAACAAGCAGATTGAATCAATGTGTATAGTGGTTAGAGCATTGGGTCAGGACTAGAGTAAGCCAGGTTAAAGCCATCCATGAAGCTTACTTTAGTGACATAGGGGAGAGTCTAGTCTACCTATCAGTCTTGTTGTGGGGGTAGAATGGAGGAGGGGTGTACTGGCCAAAGCTCCTTGGTAGCAGAATGGGACAAAAGAGGGTAATGAACATTCCAGTAGCATAGGACAGGGTAGTGGAGACTACCCAAATTATATAGTTCAAAACTGAGTTCAAGTTTCCCTCAGCAGCTACATTACCTCCATTAAGGAGGCTTGTGGCTGAGGGATATATGCCCAAATTGTTTAAATTTAGGATACAATACACAAGAGAACAGTACAAAATAGTTTCATTAAAGTCTAGCTGAATAGTCACTTTGTGCAGCAAAGCACAAATCATTTACTACAGAACAAGCATGTGCTCTTCATTATGAAACAAAAATGATCAAGTAACACAAAATCTTCAGTCTTCTATAGGATATTGAACTAGTGGCATGTTTTCCCCTCGGGCAATAGTCATATCTGCTCTTTTTTACTCTTCTAATTCCATTCTGGGATTACTGATATATCTTTATGATGTGATGCTTCACATTAAACCTCCATATTAAAGTTAGTCCAAGAGTAGCATATGTCTTTTTAATTACAACTATGACCTTCTGACCGATGAATGTCACAAAATAATTGGAAACGCTTTAAAAGGAAATGTAAGGGCATGGGATATAAATTTCCCTATAAATTATTGTATAAGGTTATTTGTCTCAGTTTTCTCTGAATTGGCATTATTCTATGAAGAATAATGTAATATGTGCTATTCCTATATAATGTAACTGGTATCTCGTAATGTGCAACTATCTATTGTCAGCAAATTAAAGTTCGCACTCTTACAGTTTATTTCCACTGAGGACAATAAGGAATAATTTAGTCCAGTTTAAATAAGCTACAATAGTTAAGTTTTTCATGTGGTTAGTAGTATCAAATGGAATAGTAGATATCACTCATCTAGACAGAGTGGGAACAGAAGATACTTATGATAGGAATCTTAGGGGGCATGAAGCCATAGGTTCAAATGGAACCTATTCTACTGGGAAATAAAAAACACCTCCACTCCTCACAGCAATGAACAATGATCTGGAGGAAAGAGTGCACCCCTTCTCCCCAGTCACATGATCTGGACAGGGACAGGGACTGGACTAGTCCAGGCTGTGACTTGGGGGAAGGAGCACCCAATAAGTGACCTAAAACTACCAAAAAAGCTCTGCATTTGGTCTGCTCAAGGCAGTCCCACATGTACCTGCACAGAGGTCACACAGATGAACTGGAATTATAGCAAAGTGGTATAGTAATTTGAGTAAAAATACACATGTTGTTGTTAAATGACATTCAGAATTCATGATGAATGGATGTCAAAAGTCTTGAAGATTCTCTTCAATTAGAACTTAAAACATCTGATATTATCTGAATGCTATCAGCTGACACATCTAAGCCCCTTACAGGTCTTTACCACACTATTACAGATAATCCCACAAAAGAGCAATGAAAATCCTATGAATCAATCTGTCAGATCCCTATCTGATAAAGCAGAGGCAGAATTTTACAAAGCAAGCAAACCCTACAATTATCCTGTTTTAGCCAGGACAGCTGGATTTTTTAAAATCTTGTACCGGGGACCCCCTTTTCTCCAAACACAAACATAACAACCCAGTTTTAAAGCAACAGAATAAGTACCTCAAACAGAAAATTTCCCAGGTGTATATGAATCCCTGTACCTGATCCCATAACTCGGTACATTCTCACTGAACTGATCCAAATTCATTTGCTGATTTTTCTTCTCTGGTGTTTCTCCAAAGCACTGCTATTTAAAGCAAATTAGATTGACTGACTCCTTAGGCTTCTACATACAATTTTGTCTTCACAATAGTCAAAACTAGGAAGTGGTACACAGGTTAAATGGCTCAGATCACCAGTGC
Source organism: Sphaerodactylus townsendi (assembly GCF_021028975.2). NCBI lineage: Eukaryota > Metazoa > Chordata > Lepidosauria > Squamata > Sphaerodactylidae > Sphaerodactylus > Sphaerodactylus townsendi. The sequence continues at coordinate 52,592,029 of NC_059431.1, forward strand.
CAGACCCACGGTTACACAAGCCTAGACACAACCTTGAGAAAGTTTCAGAGAGTAGCCTTGTTGGTCTGCAGTAGAACAGCTAGATTTATGTCCAGTAGCATCTTACAGACCAACAAGATTTTGGGAATATGAGCTTTCAAGCATCAATGCTTTCTTCATCAGATATTTGATGAAGGGAGCTTTGATTCTCCAAAGCTCACACCCCCAAATTCCTGTTGGTCTGTAAGGTACTACTGGATTCAAATCTAACCTTCAGAATGTCTCAGTGTACAATATTTGAAGTTGTCACATATCGCCTTTAAACAATTTGAGCATCAATTAATTAGAAGACATTCACGCTTTTAAGCTATACCTTTCTGGGGACACCATATTTTGCTAGCTAAAATAACATTGCAATGCTCTCTTGAAAAATACATATGGCTTCAAGTTCAAATTACACTTTCAATTCCATATCTAAATAGCACATCCAAACAAGTTCCAATCTGAATTCTCATCCACTTTTCATTTACTTTCTGGATCTTCCCTGGATCCTCAACAGTGGATGTTCACATGCAAAATGACTCTGTTTTTGCTTGTCAAGCCTTCAGCAAGTGCCCAGTTGCTGGAGTCTGATCTGCAATTCTCAGTTTTTCTTCAGTGTGCCACATGTCATTAGGAGCCAGGGCATAAATAGCATATTTCCATTGTAAATTCTGAAAAATGTCACAAAAAGCTTTTGGCATTTGCATGGCTCAGACAATCACACTTTCACCCTCTAATTCCCTCTTCAGCTAATTTCTTATGTTCAATATGGATCCACAGCAGGAAATCAGGAATAACTGTTAAAGGGGGGGGGGGGGGGGTTTCTACCATTAGAGTAAGCCAGTAATAAGAAGGGAACATTTTACATGGCAATATCAACAGCTTTTTCAAAAGAAGCATACGACAAAAGTTACAAAGGTTTAGATGGAATGAATTCAAACATTATTTCAAAAATACATTTAGAACTCTGCTTGAAAAGGAAAATGCATGCAATTGTGCCAACAATTATAATAACTCATTGCATAAATCAGGTATTTGCAGCTAACACTACCTACCTCTATCTCCAGGCTTTCATAGGAAAGCAGTGAAAACAGAAGTTAAAATTAGCTCTGTACCCTGACAAGGAAGGCTTTTCTTGAACATTTTCAAAAGGAGCAAAAACTGGCTTTTTTGGGACAATTTTCCAGGGACTGGTGAAAAAGGCAGTGAAAGTATCTGACTATTCCTGAAGCAAGAATAGGACTGCAGAAGTGACACAGGGTTTCTTCTCCTTCCTACTATCAGAAAGCATTTAGAATGGGTGAGTTGTTAGCTTTCTCAAACAGTTTAATCCCCTCCCTTTCTTGCCCATTTAGTGTCACTCATTTGAATGAAATGGCTCTCCAGAAGCCCCAGACTGCTCAATTTCCTGCCAGTGTATCTTATATCCTAATCATATGTTAAGAATACCTCATCTGTCCAGCATGTATCCTATGAACATACATGTTCTGGAAGTTCTTTTCTTAGAGCCTAGTTGCCAGGTACACAGGGATCTAAAAACTGCACAGGGAGATAAGGCACAGGATTGAGATGAAAAATAGACTGGCAGTAAGTTGTCTCTAAATTCTGCACCATCCTCAGCTTCCATACAGCTTATGAAGACATGTATGTCAGTCAGTCAGGGTAAAATTGAAAGTGAGGTTAGTGAAAAGCACTCCAGGCCAAAACCTTGAGTTCATGGCAGAGACATTGATCAAGTAATTAAAGGAAACTCAGTTTACTAATGTGACTTTGTTCCCCAGGTCACTATATCTGCCAGCCAACATTACATCTATCCTTTCCTGAAATCCTTTCTTTATCATTTTCCTTATATACTTTTGAAACTGGCCTGCACCGGAGGTCTACAGACAAACATTTGGATAACTCGGAAGCAGGTCAATTATCACCAACCCAATAAAATAGAAATCTGGTTTCTACAGCTGAGTGTTGGATGAAGATGTGCTTTCAAAATGATTGAATTTTACTTCATTTTTGCACACAGAGATAAGTTATTTGGATAGTTTTGTTTGGCCCAAAGTGTCTAAAGCCTAATCCTCAAGCAGTTCCACTGAATCTGAATAAGACATCTGAATAAGTTTGCATTAATGGAGCTTATATTGTGGTGGAATACACTGCAAACAAGACACTGGATTCTCTTTCTCAATAATGCAAGCAGCACACAGCAATTTATGCCTCAGTCCCCAGTCACTTAAGCCAGATTCTTTGGATTTAAGCTAATTAAGTTGCAGTGAAGTCTATATGCATCATATGAACTAGCAGGGAGTTTTGAGGACTGGCTGTACAAACAAACTGGTATTTAGGCACATACATTTTGGCCACTGTGCAGCTCTGTCACAAAAACAGGATTAACTTGAGGGTATATTTTATAGCTGACACAAATCATCATGTCCACAACTCGCAACCACACACACATAGGAGGAATCACCTTTACAAAGTGCTCTGCCTCTCATTGCAGCTCCATGTACTGTGAAGGAGGACAAGGGGTTTCAGAGTTCCTTTCCACACAGATTTTTCAAGTGAAAACAGCCTGCTTGCCCCTTCCTCACATACAGAATTCAGTGATCACATGGAGCCCAAGACCAAGGCAAACAGACTTCCCCCTGCAGCTGTTTCCACTTGCAAAAATGGCTTAAAAAGCAGCCCTGAAGATTTTCCTTCCCCTCCTCACCATAGCATGAAGCTGCATCAAGCAGCAGAATGTTTTGTGAAGATGAGTCCCTTATGCACAAATTACATTTCCCATGTGTTTATTTAGAAACAGCCATCAATCATGGTGTTTATTTGACCTAGTTTTTAAAAAGTTGATGAAAACAACAGGCAAAAGTTTACCAAACAAAAGAAACAAAAGTAGAAGAAGGATGAGGAAAAGAAGTCATAGAAACCATAGAAAGAGGGGGGAAATCCATAGAAATAATTTACCACACATATGAACACAATTACAAGTATAATCTTTTTTGTATACAAGGCAGAGGAAAGAGGTGTAATCAACTCATTGCAAAATTATAAAAAATACAGTTATCAATAATGCCAAAACAACTGTTTCTAAACTATCTCCCATTCCTTTTTCAATTCAAATATCTACTCAAGATCCACTTGCACAGCAAAACAAAAATTGAACTAATTTAGACTCTACTTTGCCATCTATTCACTATCTCCAGAGTTAGCTTTGCATGGAGGAAAGGGCCCATATCTTGGAACCAGAGCATACTGCGTACCTAAATCCCAGGTTCAGTACGCAGTTACTCTAGGTGGCAGTGGAAGGAAAGATCCTTGCCTAAGACTATGCTTGGTCAATACCCTAGACATTTGGTAAAATTCAGATTCGGATTTATTCAGGCATAAAATTATCTATATGCCTGAGTAAGATAAATAACACATTCAAATATACCCGAATATTCAGGTCCATCTTATTTAGGGGTTATTTTTGGGTTTTTTCATGTTTTGGCCTGCAAGGGTGCATTTGTAAAGCTAGCGGTGCAGAAATTTCAGGGTATCATCCGGAGACTCTCCTGATGATACCACCCAAGTTTGGAAAAGTTTGGTTTAGAGGGTCCAAAGCTATGGACCCCCAAAATGGGTGCCCCATCCCCCAATGTTTCCAATAGGAGCTAACAGGAGATGGGGTCCTTTGAGGGTCCATAACTTTGGCCCCTCTGAACCAAACTTCATCAAACTTGGGTGGTATCATCAAGACAGTCTCTGTATGAGACTCTGAAATTTCTGTTCCACTAGCTTAAAAATGTGCCCCTGACAGGCACCCCACGGAATTGCTTAAAATTATCTGCTCTGTAGACAATGGTAAATTTCTGTGCAGGCTGCACATTTTTTAAGCTAGGGGTACTAGACTTTCAAGATTGCTCCAGGAGGCCCTCCAAGCCTACCTAAGACCCTAGACAGCTACTGGTGGATAGGTAGGTTATGATCCAACAGTATGTGACAATATGCTATACTCGTGTTCACTTCCATTCCATCCATAAAATTCATTTATCTCATTTTTTTGCATCATTGCACCTAAAGTATATTTTGAGCGTTCTGGATAGGGATTTCACCTCAACACCTATCATGCTGCTAGTAACAAATCAATGCTCTCCTGGAATCTTTACAACAGAAGTTCACACAAATAGCTCTGTACAAACTTTAAAAGTGTATGCAATATATGTACATAGACAGGAATAGGATCTCAACCACTGTCCTTGTCCTGGATGTGTGCACATTGTGCCAAACTTCTGCAGAGAGACCAAAGCATGTAATATACACACATAGGCTAGATACACATGATCAGGATACTACTTTTTTGAATTTCTACACCTTGTATGTGTATATTAATATACCTGTCCAGCTGTCTGCAGACAACAGCCATGGCTTTTGTGAAAATCACAAAAAGAATGTGCAGATCACCAGCAAAATGCAAAGGAAATACAATACATATATGAGAGAAAAGTTACCTAAAAATATAATGCTGAAGTCCATGTGCATTTCAAATCTGTAAAGTCGTTCACTAAAAAATATAACTGCTACCCTCTTTTTACACTTATTTTCTTAAGAGTTGAAGCTTAAAAGCTACCAAGAAAAGGGGCTCTCAATAAATTTTAAATCTGTTATTAGAAGCGTCACTGAGAAGAATTAACTTTCAAATACAAGATGAGCATTTTGCCACTAAGAGAACAAAATATTTTGCCAGGATTATGTCAGAGATACAGAAATGAAATACTTTACTGCCAGTGGCAAATTGAGGGAGCGGTTTTGTTCATGTGGAATGAGAATAAGTATTTACTGAACATAAACTATTACTCAAGACAGTCTTCTGAAATGGCACAGCTTGGGGACATGAAAATCTAAGCTGATCAATCACACACAAGTCTTTCTAACCAAGCAAGGTAGAGATATAAGGAGAAGGAAAAGCCACCCCAAGGCTCCATGAATTTAAAATGAAAAACACTCCTATTTTCAAGTTTCTGACATCTGAAAATTTGGGTGTTTTGATTACTTAGAGCATCCACAGGATTTTAAAAAGGCCTCTGTGTTCATTTATATTTTGAATCATACAAATAACTATCCAGGCCACTATTACTGCAACACATCCAAATATCCCTGCTGCCATTAAAAGGCTAAGAAGTTTAAGCAATACAGATTGATTCCCCCGCCCTCCCTCACACCTTCTCTTTGTGTATACCCAGATTCTCTGAATTATAGGATGAATATTCATCACTCAACTGAAGGATTTTTTTTACTTTGCGAACTCTGAACACATAATACTACCAAATTTCCAAGATTCTCCCAACGCAGCCGACTGAAAGGATGCAGCCGACGAAGCCAATGGAGTCAACGGAGGCCCACTGATGTTAAGAGGAAGTGGAGGCCTGCTTGCTGATGTTGGGAGAGCTGTGGTGGGGCGGTGGCAGGGGCCCCTGCCTGCCTGAGAGAGTCGGCAGAGCGATGAGATTTATGAGAACGGAGGCATCATGGGGGTCAGTGAGAGAGGCCCCATGCCAACTCAAACAGATGCAGTGAAAGCTGAGGCAGTGTGGAGGTCAGTGGCAGCGGCCCTATGCGAGCGGGAACATCTACCTGAGAGAGTTGATGGCGCTATGAGGCAGTGCAGGAGTTGGTGGCAGAGGCCCCGTGCCGATCTGAACAGTCTGAGCAAGTTGCTGGGAAAGCAGAGGTGGCATGGGGATCAGTGACAGTGACCCCGTGCCAGCCAGAACACCTGCCTGAATGTGTGAGGGAGAACTGCTGGGGAGCCGTGATGGCATGGAGACCAGTGGCATTTGAGGAGGCGGAATGAGGGTCATATGCAGAGATCCCTAGCCTGCCTGTGAGCTCTAAGAGCGACACCAAAAACAATATTACAACAACCCTCACCAAAGTCTTCCAACTCATCCTTAAGATTGTACTGTAAGGTTTGGGTGTCCAATATGTTTTCTGATAGGATAGCTACAAGGCTTCCGTTTCTGCATCATGCCCAAGAGATCTCTAATAGAAAAAAATAAGTAAACTGGTAGTTTGCAACACAGTAGACCATAAGGAAATATACTGAGCCACAGTGAAGCTATGTTATGGCATACTGTAGCTTTTAAAATCTATCTATATATATAAAGCTAACAGTGACTTTGTTAGTCATGCCCTAATGCTAAAATGACTGAATGGATCGCCCCCAAATTTTCACATGATGTCCCTCCCTGTTGCGGGCAGGTAATCGGACCTTAAAATCGCCGAAAGTCCATACCTGAGCCAGGTAAAACGTCTTTTTCCTGGTGCACCAGGCCATGAAGCTGCCTCTGTTTAACTGTCACCCTTAGAATGTTCGTGCAGCATGTCTGTCTGTGGCCTGAGAGCTTGGTATGAGAGCTTAGAATGTTCGTGCAGATGGGCAGAGATGAGCAGTGAAAACAGCAAATACGTAATACTGTTAGGTAATACAGATGGAAGTGAAACACATACACACTTTGCCGTGTGAGACGTCAGGTGAGGTTCCCCCCCTCACACGCAGGTAACTTTCACTCTCTGTGCCTCATCCACTGCTACCACACAACACACATACTCTCATCCACATCCAGCTCATCCTCACACACCTCACTCTGCCCTCCCTCACATCCAACCACCACTTACCCGCTTCCTCACCCATATTCGTCACAGCTCTCTTTTACTAAAAGCAAGCTGGAGTTTGCCTTTTTCTTCTAAGAAAATACGCGGGGTGGGGGCGAACCAACACTACTGGCTCCACTTCTTTTGCACGTGGCCCTTTTAGAACCACCCTGCCTCTGCTGCCTGACTGGGATAGCCTCCTTGCCCCCATTCTGCCTTACCCAAGCCAGGACTGTGCGTGTCAACCAGCCTCATGGACAGTGGGATTCACACTCTGGACAGTTCCATTGTGGAATGGAAAGGGTTACCTTATACTGAAAAAACAAGACACCACCATATAACCACCACCATATAACAATGTGAATTGAAAAGGGAAATAGGGATTCCATTTGACCACCCCAAAAGGCTATGCTGCGGATCATTGGACCGGCATGGACATCTGCTTGGGTTGCAGACTGTGATGAGAAAGACAATTGCCACAGCAACGTGTGGCTGGGCCCCGCTAGTAAGCGATAACACAGCTAAAGTAACTCAGTTTCTTACTTGTTCTTATGAATAAAATGGTAATTAGCCATTGGAAGTTACCAGTTGTTTCAGGATACTTCTTTCCATCAATGCTGTATTCTCATTTCAGCCAGTTTTCCTTGACTATGATCTGCAAGTGACAGTTTTTAAATTAACAGCCATTCTGTATTATCATAAGAGAGGCACAGGCAGACAAGTATGCTAATAGCTGAGAAGCTGGATTCTATTGTCATTCAAACGTAAGAAATGCATAACTTGCATTGAGGGACCGAAGGAAATATACCATTTCACACTTTTCAAAACTGAGCAGTAACAGCTGGTTCTGTTGGGTTTTCTGGACTGTGTGGCCATGGTCTGGTGAGCAGTAACAATTCAAGAGATCCATACAAGACACTTTCAGGCATTCTTAGTCAATCTTTTGTATTGTTAGTTCAGTGATGACTGAAATTCTTCTAATCTTTAAAGGATGACAATAGATTTGTTTCTGGACAATTGACATGAGTGATCTTGAACAGTAACTTTGATTATAAAATTAAACATGGCAAAGAGATGTATTTTGACACCAAAAACTATGTCAAATCCCAGGCCATATGCTTTTCAACGCAAATTTATTCAGGATAACATGAGATTCTTTTCCTAGTGTGAAGTTTCACATTTTTTAAATTCATCTAAAAGTGTATATATAGATTCTAAATGAGATATTTTAAGCGTTTATAAGTCAGTAGATTGAGAGTTTAGTGAACTGGAAAGACCTGAGTTTAAATTCTCAGTCAAGTACAAAGTTCACTGGGTAGCGTGGGCAAGTCTTTATCTTATTCAACTTGCAGAATTGGTGTAAGGCTAAAATGAGATGACCTGATATATGCATCTTCCTTAGACAGCCAGGTGCAAATTCCCATCTTCTTGTGGAAGTTCATGGGTCACATACTTTCCCACTAATCTACCTCACAGAGGAAAAACAAATGATATAAGCTGCTTTGGTCCCCACTATGAAGAAAAATAGGGTAAAATGAAGTAAATAAATAATAAATATGGAATTCCTCTTGAATCTCTTGAAAGGGAAATTCTAATATACAATTTATCTGAGGATAGACCGATCACACACTTGCAAAGAAAACAGCAGTTCGCACAGCGCTTGTCCTTCTGTCTGGTCTGTAGAAGGCCAGACTGACCAAGGAGGTGAGGCTCTTGAACAATACAGAAAAAACCCTAATAAATGCCCATGTTCTGTGACCTTTTGCTCCCAAGTCCCTAAGTGCTATACCTGTTTAATAGAAATGAAAAAATACATTAAAGAAGAAGTGGTATGGGTTACATTACCACAGTGTTGCAGCTTCTGATATTACATCAGTCTTGCATGCCATACATCTATTTCAAAAACTGCCCTCCCATCTATGTAAGACCAATCGGTTACCCTCAAAAGGACACTTGATTAATTCCTTTGTTATCGAACTTACACTTGAAACACTGATATTTTCTTCATAGTTTGGTATTTCCAGGGCATCATTGGGGCTTGTATGCTTAAGACTTACAGGTGAAAGTGTTTGGCTGGCTTGCCTATCCTGCACTGGAAAAGGAGGGCTTCATTTTCCTTCACTGCTGCCCAAAAGCAACAACCAATCAGAATGCGAGACACTAGGGATGTTTGCACATGTGCAGATATACTTGCAGTGTAAATACAAAAGACCCAGGCTCATGTGAAACAAACTGGAGTATTTCCTCCCAGCTTTTACTCTATTCCTGTTACCGCCAGGAAAATAGGAAAAAGATTTTCCTGAGCCTATCGTTGAACTACATTGGCTAAGGACCAGAGCAAAGAGACCAGTGTTGTCCAAAAGTCTCCATAAGGCCTGGAAAGAACGTGTATATATGAATGTGCTAATGTTTCACATGGTTTCCCTCTTGCTTTTATCCTTTCTTAGGATTTAAATGTAAGCCCCTCATTGTTGGATTTATTGTTTGCCCAATGTTTAGGCTTATATCTTAGCTAGGTTTTCCAGTTGATTTAAGGTTTGTTAATGCTAGGTTAGGATATTTTGCTTCTGTCCTTTTATTGTAAGTTCATTAAATTAGGAAATGTTATTTTTGATATTTGTACCTGTTAGTAAAAGCAATAGCTTGTAGCAGCTGATATTAAGAGCCAAGGAAGCTGGCCTTGGAATTCAGTTTGGGCCAACACCCGGTAGAATTACAAATTAAATGTGATGACAGCACCCCAGATATCCAAGCCATTGAAGAATGTGCCAAGATCGCCATTGGACCATTTGAACTTTCTTTTGTTGCGGGACTGAGGCGCAGGAGCCTCAGGACATAACTCAAGGAAGCAGCCCATCTGATAACCAGATACCCGGGTATGTGAACAGCCTCACCCAGTTTTATGAATGGACACTCTCCGCTCTCTGTTTCAGCACTATCGTAAAGTCTCGTGGGAAGACACCTGACAGTGAGATCTCAGGATCCCATTCATTAAGTTGTAATTGTACCTTCTCTTTTATGTGTTGATGTTTCTTTATGGTAAGGGACCTGCCCCCTTACCTGCCCCCTTACCTGCCCCTTTGCCCTTTTGATGTGTGTGTATAAAAGTTCTTGCACTTGGCTACGAGAGGGCGATTCCCGTGCCTGAGCTGTAGCCACCACTTCTGAATAAAATACTTTGCTTTTGAAGAACACCGGCTTCTTGCGCCTCACAATGTTGCCTAAGCTGAAATCACTTAATGTTACCCGAGCAGCAGCAGTAACATTCCTTCACAGAAACAGGCAGCCATGTGAAGGGAGAAACCAGAATAAAATAGATCCAGATTATAAGAAACTGACTGTGACCCAGTATAATTGTGCTGTGCAGAAACATCCTATTTTGAAAGCAAAATCTGCTTCACTTATCACATATTTTGTAGACACTAGAAAATTCCCATTGTGAATTCTGCAAATCAACTTTTAACAAAGTTGTCTGTTTAATAAATAGAAATAATGATACATGTCTGCTCAAGTTTCTTGTTTACAGATCCATTGTATCTTCCTGGTCTTCATTCAGCAGTGTGATATGGCAGCCAAGAAAGCCAATGCAATTTTCGTATGCATTAATAATAGTGTCTAAATTGAGTAAAGTAAAGTAATTGTACTACTCTACTCTGCATTGTTCAGACCTCACCTAGAGTTGTGTGTTCCGTTCTGGGCACCACAATTTAAGAAGGATATTGACAAGCTGGAACATGTCCAGAGGAGGGCAACCAAAATGGTAAAAGGTTTGAAATCCATGCCCTATGAAGAGAGACTTAAGAAGCTGGGGATGTTTAGTCTGGAGAAGTGAAGGTTAAGGGGAACATGATAGCTATGTTTAAATATTTGAAGGGATATCATGTCAAAGAGGGAGCAAGCTTTTTTTCTGCTGCCTCAGAGTAATGGATTCAAGGTGCAAGAAAAGAGATTCCACCTAAACAGTAGGAAGAACTTAGGGAGCAAGTCTGGTGGCAAGTTTGTGATGAAGGGTCAAGACGCTCGTATAGGATGCTTATGAGATCCTATGAGAGAGCCATGAAGGAGGCTTCCTCCATTGCTACTGCAAGCTCATGCCCAGTGCAATTATTTAGGGTGATTTGGACACTTATGACCTTTCATAGGTCCCAAATCTAAGGAACTGGTATTCAACCATGAGGCATTTGCGAGCCATTTTGCAGATAAGGTATTGTACCTTCACCAGGCTCTTCCTGCCATAATTGATACAATGAGGGAACTGGAGGCCCCTTGGCCATCTTCTGGTCCTTGTTTGGACCACTTCAGTCAGCTTGGCCTCAATGATGTGGACAGGACCCTGGAAGCTGTAAGATCTACCACTTGTTCTTATGATCCATGCCTTTCCTAGTTGGTGAAAACCTGAAGGGAGGAGCTTCAGGGCCACCTGTTGAATACCATCAATAGCTCCCTTGAGCAAGGAGTTTTTCCAGGACAGCTTAAAAAGGCAGTGGTTCATCCACTCTTGAGAAAATCTCAGTTAGATCCATTGGATCTAGCCCATTACTGCCCAGTTTTGAATATTTTGTTTCTGGGCAAGGTAATTGAGTGAGCAGTGACAGATCAGCTCTAGATGTTCCTGGATGATACGAAGTTGTTGGATCCCTTCCAGTCCGTTTTCTGTGCTGGTCATGGGACCGAGGTGGTTTTGGTCGCCATTGTGGATGAACTGTGGCTCCAGGTAGATTGAGGTGGTTCACTGCTGCTGGTGTTGTTAGATCTCATGACCACCACCTCATCAAGATCAGAATCCATGGGACAGTTCTGTGTTGGCTGGCCTCTTTTCTCCAAGACCAGGAATGGCAGGTAACATTAGAAGGAGAGAACTCCAAACATCATCCCATGATTTGTAGGGTGCGATCCTCTCCCCAATGCTTTTTAACATATATATGTGTCCCCTAGCTGGATTGGTCTGAAGTTTTGGGCTGCAGTGTCACCAATATGCAGATGACACCCAGCTCATGTTCATGATGGCAGACCATCCAGCCTTGGTCCTGGGGGCTCTCTAGTGTTGTTTAGAGGCCGTGTCTGGTTGGTTGAAAGTGAGCTGGCTGGAGCTGAATCCAGCAAAGACAGACATTCTATGGGTGGGTTGGGGAGAGAGACCGGTTTACTTTTGCCTGCCTGTGTTGGATGGCGAGGCCTTGCATTTGGCCTTGTCCATCTAGAGCTTGGGAGTGACCTTGGACTCAGCATTGTTGCTAGAGGCCCAGGTCGCTAATATCACCCAAGTGGCTTTTTACCATCTGCGACAGGCATGGCAACTGGCTCCACATCTCTCCCACTCTGACCTGGCCGCAGTAATCCATACAACGGTCACCTCCAGATTGGACTATTGTAACTCACTATACACTGGCCTTCCCTTGTCTGTGACCTGGATACTTAAGCTCATCCAACATACAGCAGCCAAGATTCAAGTAGGGGCCAGATCACAACAGTCCTGTACCAACTCCACTGGCTGCTGATTGAGTACCACATCATATTCAAAGTGTAGGTACTAACCTTTAAGGCTGTGAGCGGTCTTCAACCTGCATACTTGCGGGACTGCCTCTCACCATATTGCCCCATGTGGTCCCTCTGCTCATTGGAGGAAAACCTGCTGGAGGTCTGTGGCCCAAACGATATTCAGCTGGCTTCTATGAGGGCCAGAGCTTTTACAGCCCTGGCCCCTATCTGCTGGAATAAGCTCCCAAGCAAGATCAGGGCCCTATGGAACTTAAATGGTTTTTGCAGGGCCTGTGAGATGGATCTTTTCTGCCATGCATTTCCATCTAGCCAGCCAGACTGACCTGTTATCATCATAGGCCTCCCAAAGGGGTACAGAAGGGGGAAGGGTTTTTTGCCATCTATGGTTGTTTTACTGGGTTTTTATTATTGTAATGGTTTTATTGCTGTCTTATTGTTTGCCACCCTGAGCCCTATTGGGAAGGGCAAGATATAAAAGAATAAACAAACAAACAAACTTTTTGACTGTCAGGGCTGTTCCACCGTGGAATTCACTGCCTCGGAAAGTGGTGGAGTCTCCTTCTTTGGAGGTTTTTGAATAGAGGCTGGATGATCATTTGTCAGGAGTGCTTTGACTGTGTGTTCCTGCATGGCAGTGGGTTGTACTTGATGGCCCTTGTTGTCTCTTCCAACTCTTTGATTCTATGATTCTATGTTCCTTGCTGAAGGGTTTTTTAATTAAGCAAAACAACTGTAGACCTTTGTTAGTCTGATTTTCTCATAAAATTAAGTTGGTAGAAATTTTATTATTTAAATGTCAACTCAAGCTTTCATTTAAAAGCAATTCACTTTAAAGTTGTCCATTGGATTTGTTCACATATTATTATTCTCTCATGTGTTAAATATACCTAGCCAATGACTCATATGCTAGGAATATCAAGTGAATGCCTCCATTTGTTTGGTTTTGCAAAGCCATAGTTTGTTAATTGCTAACATTAAGCAACTGTGACAATCTGTTAGAAAAGGAAATTTACTCTACAAAGATTGCACATGCTGGTGAGTCACAACTAGAAATTCTAAGTGGTTAGCATCTAGGAATGGGATCATCCAGGAACCTTCATACATGATGCCACATTGGGATTCAACCTGACTGAAGGAGGATGAGATCAAGCCATGATCCTCAAGAACAACAGATTCAGTTTGAACAGTAATATTGCTAGGGCTAGGACATAATTGTAGTAACCAGCAGGGGAGTGGAGGTTATCCAGTGTTTTGCAGTGAGTACCACAGGTATGATTATCTACCCACTGGGCAGAAATGCATGGAGTTCTTGGTCTTAGAACTTTAAATTTTTCCTCCAGGACCATGCAACTACATTTTCCAGGGTAATTGGTATTAATGTGCACCACAACTGCTAACTCCGTCCTAGCACTATCAATCTATCTAGAAAGCACATGATGTCTACAACCTTTTTTAGGTTCCCTTCTGCTTTAATCAAGCTGATTGCAATATGCCTGCAGCCCTTTGCAACCTTCTCAAGCATTCTTTGCAACTCCCTTCCCACCTTGGGAAAAAAAGAATCAGATCAACTAACCATTCAGCAGGGATCATAGAATCATAGAAGAAGGTTTGTTCCCTTGAGGTCAGGGTTGCCAACCTGGAGAAATTGAGGAAGAGAGAGGTTTGGTGTCAGAACAGTCCCACTCCTGCACTGAAGTTTTTCTGCTGTTGTGGAGAGTGAGGTTCTCAATGTTGGATGGCATCAGACTGAGGAGAAAGGATGTGATCCCTTAGAGGGGACCCCATACTTGGATGATGGGCCAATATCCTGTCATACAGAGGATTCCCCTCCTGGGGTTGCGGGGAGATAAGCTTTTGTTAGTAGGCAATTTGATTATTAGGAATATAGAGAGAGGGGTCCATGACAGGTGGTTTTACCATGTGCCTGCCTGGGGCGAAGGTTGTAGACATCATATGATTTCTAGATAGATTGATAATGCTAGGACAGAGTTAGCAGTTGTGGTTCACATTGACACCAATGACACTGGAAAATGTAATTGCATGGTCCTGAAGGAAAAATTTAAGTTAAAGGCAGGACCTCAAAGTTTTCTCAGAATTGAAACCAGCTAGATAGACCCAGATAAGAGGTCTCAACATGTGGATGGTATTATTCACTTATTTCATTTATACTCCAGCTTTCTCCACAGTAGGGAGCAAAGCAGTTTACATTATTCTCCTTGCTTCCTTTTTAATCCTCACAACAACCATGTGAGATAGATTAGGCTGAAAAATCATCTAGTGAGCTTCCACAGAAAGATGGGGATTTGAACCTAGGATTTGCAGACCTTACTCTGAAGCTCTAGCCACTGTGGGCTTTCATAGAATGGCAACTATAGAATGGCAACTATTCGAACAATAGCAAACAGTTAGGCCTAGTTGAGTCATGCAAATAGGGTAGTATGAAGTCACCCAGTGGTTCTTTTCAGACCGAAGGTTGCCATTCCTCAGGTAGAACCTGGAGAAAATGACTGTTTGAAGGGTAGACTGTATGGAATTATATCTATCTGACCCCACCCTTCCCAAACTCTCCCCTCCTAAGACTTCACCACAAAATCTTCTGGAATTTCAAACCTGGATCTGGCAGCCTTAGCCAGGCCTGGGCCCAACATCCCTCAGATGTGAAATTGTTGACCTACTAATCCATATATGTACCTTATTACAAACTGCTTCCTGATTGAGAACTAGGATTCATTCTGACTTTGCTGTCAAAGAGATTTGGACCAGATAAAAGAAATTACCTGCAAAATGTAGCTGGATGGTCCTATGTCATTCCAACACTGAAAAGAGGGATGGTGTAAATAATGAATTGCCCCAACTTTCTATGTTTTTACAGTCTGGTTATGTTGGTTACATGTTATATATTTTTATATTTTGAACGAATTTTATGGAGTGTGCATTTTTCAATTTATACAACAGAGGAAGGCATTTTGGCCAAGATATGTTTGGTTTTAAGAATATTTTCAATTATTTACATTGGATTAAAGCTTTGTGATTTTTGGTTACTTGTTGTTTCAGGTACTGATTCAATATGATGTTGACATGAATATTGAAGATTCCCTTTACTACTTGTCAGGGGGTTTCTAACACTGAGTCCAAACACACAGGAAAGATGCCCACCTGCCCCCAGCATCCAACCCAAATAACATGCAATCACTATTAATGAGTTTGATCCAGGCAGCTAAAGAAAGTGAAAGACTAATTAATTATCATGGATACCCTCACTCCATCCCATGGTTGATGCTAGATTATAGACTCTTATGGTATTGATAGAGATATACTATATTATCCTCATCCTCATCCAGGTCTCTGTGAAATAGGCCAGATCTTCCCCATCTTCTAATAGTCTGACAGCAAAGCAATCTTATTTCTTACCAATGTAATGTAACAAAATACAGGGAATTTCGGAGTACAGGGTATTTCATAGTCCTTGGACCCTGCTGTTTGCAAGTTTGTTTTTTAACCTTGAGAATAGAATCATACAATACATATATGACTACCAAGTTAAGACACATCTCATGCATCTGACAATGTGAACTAGTCCATAAAAGCTTAAGTTAGAATAAAAAGTTTTGTGAGCTTGCTCCCATTCTGCACAGAAACTATCACTCTAGGATGTGGCAAACAGCCTCACCACCAGCAGAAATTATGCTAGTGGAGGGGAGGGGGCCATTGGCACGGGAGCATGTGAGCGACCCCCACAGAGGCCAGCACAGAAGAGGCAGCTCCACATGGAGCTGCCTCTTCTGTTCCCCCCCCCCACACACACTCACCTCGTCCTCCAGAGTCAGTCTGGAGGGCTGCAGGGACCCACCCATTCTGCCCTCCGACCTCCAGGGGTCAGAGGGCAGTGTGAGTTGGTCTCAACAGCCCTCCAGACTGATGCTGGAGGATGAGGTGAGTGGGGGGGATGGGAAAGCGGCGCCTTTACGCTGTTCGGGGCCGCACAGGTCGGTGCTGCTGCACTGCAGCAGTGGCACCTGTGAGAACAGCACCCCTGGGACCGGTGTTTTTCCGTCCCTGGGCCGCTGTTTTTGGCCCCATGCAGAAAGGGCCAAAGAGAGGCAAATAAACACAGATGATAATGAGGACTCAAAAACTGCTGAGAAGGAAAACAGAAAAAAGCTAGTAAGAAACCCTGTGAAAAGAAGGAAATTCAAGAAAAAACAAGGTGGTGTGTCTCTTCTGTATCTAAAGGAACAGTATCCATAACAAAGAGATAAATAAACTTGGTTTCATAAATAACCGGGACAGATATCAGTTTCTTAAGCTCTGATGCAGCTTAGCACACGTGGAACAACTGGAGATCTATGCAGAGCCCTGTCGAAAAGCATTAAATCCCGCATCATTTCACCTTACAAAAAAGTATTGTATTGGAGAGGGAAATCATGTACAAAATACCCATTTGTGCAAGTGATTCCCTATCCATCTATGGATATCTGGACAGAAGATATGTGCTCTTGATTAGGGCACAAAAATTCTATGAGTCTGAAATTGCAAGAAAGGAACAACGACTCATGATGATCTGGACAGGTCTATTCTATGAAATCAATGAGAAGGCATGCTTCAGAAGACTATAGCAATATTTTGCAATCAGCATACCTCACTTGTTATACAGAGGGCAATCTACTTTCTGCTAAAGTCAATTGGAAAAGTTTCTATTAATGTTAATGGAGATAGACTGCCCACTGTGGAAAATTTTATAGTAGCTGGCTGTTCAGAGTCTCACCTGGATGTTTAGCAACCTTATCCCCTAACCTTTTACAGTGATGCACACAGGAAAAATGTTGCCAGGTGCAAAATCTGAGTTTTCTGGAGGGGGGGGCATACGGGCGGCCACCCTCCCCCACCACAACCAAACAACTTTTTTTGCACCAGGTCATCTCAAAGTCACCATCACAGTATAGAACATGCCCCAACTCACAAATCTAAACACAGCAATGGTCTATGGCACACAGCAGAAGGAGGGGTGTGGGGGTGATTTTCAACCCCCCACGTGACTGGCTTCTGCCCAGAGACATTTGACCCCATATGTCCCTCAGGGCGGTACGCCACTGATGCACACCACACCTTTTTCGGGACTGAATGGGCAAGAATTTTCTCCTTTAGGTATCTTAACTTAAACATAATATCTCAGTCAGTAATAGAAGTCATTAAAAAGAACTGAAATCATGTGAGGCCTCACTAGGAAGAGACAATTTTCTGCAATCTAACTTTATCAATGGAAGTGCATCTTTCCTACTTCTGCTGATTCCTTAACTACAACATTAATAAGTAAGTCTTCCTGTGTTCTTGTTGATGTGATGAATAGAAGTTTACAGCAAGACTAAATACCTGGATTTTGTACTTAATTGCATTTATGAATTAGCAAAACTAATAGAATAGCCAAAATAGAAACCCAGGTTTGAAAAGACAATTTCTGTTTTCCAGTTACTTGCACTACTCTTTATGCCAGTACAGAATGTTCCTAGACTCTCAAAAACAGTGTTTATTTTCTAATGTATATGTCAAGGCTGAAGTGAAAGTTTACTTTTGATGTCTCCGATCATTGGAACTGGCATTTGAAAACAAAGGGGGAAAAACAAGTAAATCATATCAAATTCTGCTGTCAAAGTTAGCTTTCTCACATGTAGGTGGTTGGTTTAAAAAACCTTGGTAAGTAATTTTAAAAGAGCCTCCAATAGCTCTATAAATATAGGACGCTGCTATTTTCAGGTTCAGACTTATGCACAGTTTATATTATTTCAATATACAGTTACATCATTGGAAGAGTCCTCTGATGTTAGCAATTATCCATATATATTACCTGGACTGTCTTTATAAAATCTTCTGCATAATGTGTGGGTCTATTCAAAATGTTATCCACATATGTGCTTTGACAGTAACATGATGGGTAGTGCAGAGGAGCCATAGAGCATTGCTAATGTATTACATCAATATAAGTAATAAAGTTATAATGTTCTATCAATAAAAATATGGATTTTTCTGAAGCCACTTGGATTACAGTGTACACATGAACTGAAATAAATTGCACTGAGTAAATTGTAATGTTATGATGCTACCAATCATATTTGCTATTCTATAACTGTCTTGAAATCAAACAAGGGATAAAAAATGTTTTGACCAAATTGTATAGCCATGATTTATTCTGGCATACCTGGAAATATCTATCTGAAGAGAGACAACTAAGGTAACAATGGATTATCACTCCACTCCACCCACTCCACCCAACAAAACAGAGGCCGGTTCTGCACAACCACGATTGGGGTTGGATCGGCGTATATGACGCTGACCCAACCTCCCTGGGACCGTTCACACAAACAGCCGGGAAGATGGCGCCGTGGAGCGCCGTCGCCCAGTCGACCTGCTGTTGCTGTGGGCATCCGGCACATCACTAAGGCCTGGGGACATGTCCCCCCCGCCCTGCGCAACTGCTCCAGCATCACAGGGCAGGGGGCGTGTCCCCAGGCCTCGGCGACGTGCTGGACAGCCACAGCAACAGTAGGTGGACGGTGACAAGGGGGGAGGGCGCCTTCAAGCAGCTGCCGTTCGCACGGCAGCAGCTCGAAGCTGCCGTTTTCCGTAAACCTCGCTCGGGAAGCAAGGTAGGAAAACAGCAACTTCACGCAGCTGTGCGAACGGCTCCTTGGGGACGGCGTTTTTGCCGTTTCCAGGGCGCCATATTTGGCCCATGTGGAAAGGGCCTAAGATTCTATAATATGAAGAAGAGGCTACTTTGTAATAGTACCAAACCAAACAGAGTGGTTTCACATTGTTATGGATACAACCAGAAATATTGTGGAGTAGTTGCTGGACTTGACCAAAAAAATCACAGAAAATGTCTCTGTGCACAGAAACAGATAGTCTGGCCTCCCAGTGAAGAATGTCAAAAAGAGAGTCAAGAGCTCCAGAATAGAATAGAATAGAATAGAATAGAATAGAATAGAATAGAATAGAATAGAATAGAATAGAATAGAATAGAATAGCCTTGGAGAGGGTCAAGAAGAACAACTATTAATATACTATATGGGTTGTGTAGATTAGAAACCACCTAGCCTATTATCAGTAAATTTGTTGGAACCCAGGTGCAGAGAATGTCTAAGAATAGCTGGACTGTCCAACTTCAAGGCAGCAGATTTTTACACATATGAATGGGAAACTGGTAATATTTTTATATAGTCTCTGTTATGATAAAAAACAGAAAGAATTAACTGTCAGTTTCTATATATTCTAATAAGACATTTCAAATATAGATAATTGTATATGGTGTTTGGAGTTATAAAGTAGTTAGCCAAGAATGACCCTTTCTGCACAAACCTTTTAAAACATCTTGAAGCAGGAAATAAAATGTTTTCTTGGTATTCTACATTCTTTTTACCCCAAAACATTTTATTTACAGCCTCAAAACATTTTAAATGAATCCCCTATTAAAATAATTCTCCAGTTGAAATGTTTTGAAAATGATCTATTGACTACATTTTCCATGCTACTCTGCTTCCCTGACCTTCCTCCTTGGAGCCATTTTCTTTTTTTCTTTCTTTTTAAATATCTTTATTATTTAAAAAGATAGAAAGTTACAGAACAGAAATAAAGGAATAGATTTAAAAAATAAGAATGCAACTCAGTATTGATATTATTCTCTTAACAAAAGGAAAAATAATGATCTGAACATTCCTAATATTTGTATTTCAATACTGTACACACAGAGAGAGAGAGAGGTCCTCTCCTTCAAACTCTAGTTTATTTTTTTTAAGTATGGTTTGTATGATTAGATGTTTGTTACTAACTGATGCTAATAGACTGAATCTATCGGTTCAGTCATTGTTTGTATCTTTCGTATTAATCAAATTACATTCCATCAATTGTAATATCTATAAAATATTCATTGAATTATCTGAGTTACTTACAGAAAAAAGAAATACAATCATTTAATATTCAATTGGAAGAAAAATAGCTTTGTTTTTTTAAAATATGAAATCCATGGCTGCCAATTTTTCGTGTATATTTCTGCAGGAAGCATTTTAAATTGATGCGTATTTTTTATCTAAGATGAATAATTGTGGGACCTTTGTTTTCCACTCTTCCATTGTCAGGAGAAGGTCAGGTTTCTGGAGTTTTGCCAAGGTAAGTTGGGTTGCTATAGTTAAATGAAATAATAAGTATAATTGTGATTTTTCAAAGATCTGACATATTTGGACCAAGAAGGTAAGTTAATGGGTTTTTCTTAAATTATTTTTTAATAATTTTTTCTATTTCAGTATGTATTGATGACCAATTTTTTTTTGGGGGGGGGGGCGGGCAGGTCTACCAGGAGTGAAAAAAGGTTCCTATCTACTGTCCACATTTCCAACATTCTGGTGAGTATTTTTTGTTTATTTTGGAAATTGTTAAAGGGGGTTAGATAGTTTCTGTAAAATAGTTTTAAGCTATGTTCCCAAAGGTCAGTATTAGGTGTATATTTGTAAATGTTGTCCCACTTTTTTCCCCTTTGGTCTAGAGTTATTGATTTATTTGCATTTTCTGCCCATTTTATCATGGCTGGTTTGATTAATTCCTTTTCTGTTTTTTGTTGCAATGAACGCTGGTAAAATTCACTCATAAGTTTGTTATTATCTCCTAGAAAGATCTTATGTAACTACTTTTGTTTGGTATTTATACCCCAGGTCTTCCTGTTATAATCCCAGTAATTCTGTAATTGTAAATACGTGTACCATTGGCATGGGTGACCATTAATTGTAATCAGACTTCTCTTCTGCGGCCTCTCCTAATGCGCCTTTCAGCTGCCACTGCTGGATTCTACCAACTGCCGCGTCCACTCAAGTTACCATGCCCCCCCAATGAACTCTCCCTCCTCCCACCTCCCCTACTGCGCAGGCCCCAAATGCGCCGAACACCCTCGCTGCCGCATACCTGCCTGTCACTGGAATCAGCCAAGCCATCCACACCCCTCCTCCAGCTGCACATGGCCCCTAGCGCAAATGACCAATCACCCCCTCACACGCCAATCCGATCCTACTGAGCACCTGCAACCCCCTCCCCCAACTCTTACTTTCCCATGCCCTCAAACACCACACAGACTCAAACGATCACCAGGACTCTACCCCGCCCACCGTGACTAACTTTTGCTCCCTCAGCAACCTCCCCGCCTCATTTGCTCGCCGCCAGCACCCACATCGGAGTGCCTCTGTGCACTGCGCTCACCATTTGCGTCCATGAGCCAACTCCAGGTTTCCCTCACACCACCAAAGCGACTCCAGCTGCCAACCCCTCTCTTTCATCCAAGCACACCCATTTGTGTGTGAGACGTGAAGGGGGGTTTCCCCCCTTCTCACACAGGTACCCTCACTCTCTGTCTCACACAACACAAATCCTCTCACAAACATCCACCTCATCCTCACACACTTCACTCTGCCCTCCCTTACATTCACCCATCACATAACCACTTCCTCACCCACACTCTCCACAGCTCTCTGCCTTCACTAACTCACTTCTTGCAGTTAACCTTCACTCTCTGCCTCACTCATGACTACCACACAAAACTAATACTCTCACACACAACCACCTCATCCACACACACTTCACTCTGCCCTCCCTCACATTCACCCATTCACACACACACACTTCACTCCGCCCTCCCTCACATTCACCCATCACATGACCACTTCCTCACCCATTTTCACCACAGCTCTCTGCCTTCCTTTACTCACTTCTCACACCCAACAGCAAATGATCTGGCCCTGACACACAAACATCTCTCCACCAACAACGCCACTTCACATACAAACCACCCACTCTGTCAAGACACATTCACCTCCTCCTCAGATCCTTCACTACGACCTACCTCACATTCCAAAACCGCATTCATACACCAAAGAAGAACAAGAACAGTTTGGATTTATTTCCCCCCTTTCTCTCCTGTAGGAGACTCAAAGGGGCTTACAATCTCTCTCTCTCTCTCTCTCTCTCTCTCTCTCTCTCTCTCTCTCTCTCACACACACACACACACACACACACACACACACACACACACACACACACACAAAAATACCCTGTGAGGTGGATGGGGCTAAAATTCCTGCCTGGATCTCAAGGATGGAGGCACCGCACATTAAAGACAGAAATAGCAGGGACTCATGGCCACACTATCAAGACATTCTATTATGGAATCAAGGAAAACTTTTGAAGAAACCCTATAAATAGCCCTTACCCCAGTCACATGAACACCTTTGAAGTATACAGCAAGCACCTCTCATACTATCTGGGCCAGGTACCTTCCAAATTCTCCACTGCAATGAGATTTTAGACACTTGTGTGAAGGAAAGAGGGATTCCATTTCACCACCCTAAAAGACTATGCTGCGGATCATTGGACCTGCATGGACATCTGTGTGGGTTGTGGACTGTGATGAGAAGGACAATTGCCACAGCAACGCGTGGCTGGGCCCTGCTAGTATTTTATATATTTAAGGCACTGGGTTATACAAGAACAAGATTCAAGTCCAGTAACATCTTAAAGACCAACAAGATTTCAAGTATCCCTGGGAAGCTTATACCCTGGAAATCGTGTTGGTTTTGAAGGTCCTACTAGACTCAAATGTTGCTCTTCTAATGCAAACCAACACAGCACTGGATATTATCTTCATGGCTTGTGCAAGAAATCTGAATCTAGAGCAGAAATGCTTCACATGTTCAGTAATCAGCAAAATGGGATGCTGTATGAAGAATGGACGCAAACAGCTAGTAGTTTATAATTGTTTAGCTTCACCCAAGCTGTGATCCATGATAAAGCAGCAGCATCATGGTAGAGCTGCAGGTTTGGTAGAAAATAACCACTTTCTTTTAATCATCTATGAGATATTTGTACTTTACTCTTGGTTTCTCCCCGCCCCCCTGAGAAATTTTTTGTTTTTTATTCCGAGCCTTTAAATGTTTTTCTGGAAGTGATTAGGGGAAGATTCTGGAACAAGAACATCAACCTGGGAAAAATTGACATCTTGATAATAGAAATTTTTCCATATAGAGAAAAAATCATTTTCCCCCATTTTTGAAATTTCTTGGGTGCTGTGTGGTTTCCGGGCTGTATGGCCATGTTCTGACCATAGACAAAAGAAACAAAGGCCAGGATACTTCTATTCAGATGCTCCCACCAGTGACCTTGCTATCTACAGGGTTACTCCCAGGCTATAGTCCTCATTGTTACTCATACTTCTATTCAGATGCCCTCAACTATTGACCTGGTTGCCGCCTTTGTTACTCACAGACAAGGTTTCCCCACCCACCCTGGACACTCCAACAGATATATACTCCACTTGCTTTCCCAACATCAGATCCTCTGAAGATGCCAGCCACAGATGCAGGCGAAACGTCAGGAGAGAATGCTGCTAGAACACGGCCATACAGCCCGGAAACCACACAGCACCCAAGTGATTCCGGCCGTGAAAGCCTTCGACAATACTTTGAAATTTCTGTCTTGTTTCTTGCCAAAGTGTATCATAATTGTTATTAATTAGGGTTTTGGTACAGTTATCTAGCATGACCCCTAAGTATTTTTATTTCTTAATCACTTTAAAATTTGTCAATTTTTCTAATTCAGCTATTTCCAAATTATTTAGATTACTTGCTAGCATTTTTGTCTTTAAGTTATTTATTTTAAATCCTGCTATTTTGCCATATTGAGCTATTGTTTCCTTACGGTGATTTATGTTTTTGAGTGGATCATTTATAAAGCAGGCTATATCATCCGCATAAGCTTTTAATTTATATTTAATACCTTTATGTTGGAGTCCTTTTATTGAGTCTTCTTTTATAATGTTCCTTAGTAATTGTTCTAATGTAACTATGAATAGTAGGGGGAAAGGGGGACATCCTTATCTTGTCCCTCTATTTATTTTAAATCTTTTAGTTAAGTCATTGTTTATTTTTAATTGTGCTTCTTGTTTTGAGTATATATTGATAATTCCTTTGAGAATATTTCCTGTTATTCCTGAACGTTTTAGTGATGCAGTTAAGAAATCCCAATTTACTCTTTCAAAAGCCTTCTCAGCATCTAGGCATACTGTGGCCATGGGTGCTTGAGGTTTCTGGTTAAAAATGTCTATTATGTCTCGAACGGTTCTTACATTTTGTGATATTGACCTTCCTGGTAGAAAACTAGTCTGGTCTTCAGTAATGTATGAATTTAGGACTTTTTTCAGCCTACCTGCTAATATGGATGTGTATATTTGTAATCTATATTGAGCAGCGAAATGGGTCTATAATCTTTGGGTTCTGGTATTCCTTCGGTAGGTTTCAGGAATAAGGAGATTGCTGCTTGAATCCAGGGCTCCAGAATCGTAGTTCCTTCAAATACTTCATTGATTAATTGAGTGAGTGGTTCTTCAAGTATATCTACATATTTTTTGTAAAATAGTGCTCTCTTGTAAATGTCAGGGACTCCACCCATCAGAGAGGACACACTCTGGACTTTATCTTCATGACAGGAATGCATGTGGTCTTATCCTCTATAGCACAGGTGTCAAACTCGTGGCCCTCCAGATGTCATGGACTACAGTTCCCATCATTCCCTGCCAGCATGATGCAGGCAGAGGGATGATGGGAACTGTAGTCCATAACATCTGGAGGGCCGCGAGTTTGACACCTATGCTCTATAGATAGTGCGCCATGGTCTGACCACTACACCCTTAATGACCGAATTGATGCTGCTGCACCATCCTGTTTTAGTGATGGGCATATTTGGGCCCATCCATTTGGGTATATTTGGGCCCACCCATAGAGACTAATGGATCCAGAGCAGCTTCAGAACATCCTGCGGGAGACTCCATCCACTGGCAACACTTTGTATGCACTGGTAGAGAGCTGGGATTCCAGGCTCTCTGAAGCAATTGAGACTGTTGCTCCAAGACTTCCTCTCCACCGCCACCCCCTGGTATTCAGGGGAGCTGAGAAGGATGAAGCAGGAGCTGAGATGACTTGAGCAAGTGTGGCTTTGGGCCCATGATGAAGGGACAAGATGCTCGTAAAGAATGTTCATGAGGATGACACCCAGCTTGTCTTCATGATGGTTGGCCACCCAATCAATCAATCAATCAATCAATCAATCAATCAATCAATCAATCAATCAATCAATCAATCAATCAATCATGCCTTTATTGGCATAAAATCAAGATAATACAAGCTCATATATATA
This sequence comes from Sphaerodactylus townsendi, assembly GCF_021028975.2. Classification (NCBI taxonomy): domain Eukaryota; kingdom Metazoa; phylum Chordata; class Lepidosauria; order Squamata; family Sphaerodactylidae; genus Sphaerodactylus; species Sphaerodactylus townsendi. The sequence goes on from NC_059431.1 coordinate 52,617,397, forward strand.
AAGGACAAGTTGATTCAAGCAGAGAAACATATGCACACTCATGTAGATATACTTATGATAATGGTTGGTCACCCAACCTCAGACCCAGGGGCTCTCCAGAATTGTTAAGAGGCCATGTCTGGATGATTGCGAGCAAACGAGCTGAAGCTGAATCCAGTGGGTGGGTTGGGGGGAGCAACGGGTAGCCTTCGGTCTGCCTGCACTAGATGGTGAGGATTTACATCTTGCCTTGTTCAGCAAAAGCCTGGGGGTCACTCTAGACTCAGCACTTTCGTTCAAGTCTCATGTCACCAGGACTGCTCAGGTGGCTTTCTACTATCTGCGACAGGCACAGTGTCTCTCCCGTTCTGATCTGGCTACAGTAATCCATGCAACAGTCACCTCCAGATTGGACTATAACCTAGAATTCCTGCCTGGATCTGTGACTCAGAAATTGAAGCTTGTTCAACATGCAGCTGCCATGGGGTGTCGTACGTCATCTCCAATGATTGCTGATTGAGTACCAGATCATATTCAAAGTTTTGGTAATGACCTTTAATGCTGTGAGCAATCTTGGACCTGGATACCTGTGGGGCCGCGTTTCTCCATATTGCCCCTCAAGGTCCCTCCACTCATTGAAGAAAACCTGCTGGTGGTCACTGGCCAAAAGATATCCAGCTGGCCACCATGAGGGCCAGGACCTTTATGGTCCTGGCCCCCACCTGGTGGAATAGACTCCCCAGTGAGATCAGGGCACTGGGGTACTTGAATTGTTTCCACATGGCCTGTAAGACAGAGCTATTTTGCCAGGATTTTACATCTGGCCAGCCAGGTTTGAATTAGTTTCATCGTTTGTGGCCTCCTGGGGATGCAGAAGGGAGTGGGTTGTTGCCATCTATTATTACTGATGTTATGCTGATTACGCTTTTATGATTGCTGTTGTTTTGTACTGTTTTATACTATTGTTGTTCACCACCCTGAGCCCTGCAGGGTAGGGAGGGCTGTAAATTTAAAAAAATTAAAAAATAGTTATATGCTTCTGCATTAGAATATAGTCCCAAACTAATATGAGAATTATCATTCATTTTTACATACTGTCTTTGTCAAAACCATTATTTTATTGAACATGGCACTTAGAAACAAGAGCATTTATGCCAAAATGTATTTTTACTTTCAAACAGATGAGGGAAGAAGGGCTAGGTAGGTACCAGGAGTCGGGTGGAACATTCTACAATAAAGCAAGTCTGGCATCCTTTGTTCTGTGGCAGAGGAATGTGTAGTCTTTATGCAGCACAGAGAATAGATGCCTGGGACTTATGGAGTACACACCTATATCTGAATTATGCCTGACCAAAGTAATCTGAAACATTACATTTTCAGGAATCCCATACAAGGTAGGTTGGGAAATGGTAATTGGATATTTAAAATTTTAGAAGTTAGTGTAAACTCTGGGAAGAAAAGAGATAACACAAGCACATGCATTCCCACTTCAGATGGAATACTTGAAAGTAACCCACACAAAGGGGAAACAGAAACCAATACACTGGTCCTTTCCCCTGCCTACATGTGATTGACAGTTTGCAAGCATAGGTATAGGTGCATAGGTTCATGTCCTGTTACTGGGAATGCATGTTCTCACTTACAAGTATTGAGTCCTTTGCATGCTTGCAGTCCAGTAATCACGACTAGGCAGGGGATGAAGCCAATACATTCATTACCACTACCACATCATATATACTGATTTCAACACATCTGAAAGCTGTACACACAGTGTAATCACTGGTGCTTCCATCATTGGAGGCAGATGCTGAATGCCCTTTTGCATTAGTCTTTGTAGTAATCCTGAGAAGTTCCATCGATCAGTGTGATGTGGTCAGCAATGGTTGAATGGGATAGGTGAAACAGAGATTTTTGCAGTGACTAAATATTGATTGAATTTGAATGCAGTAATTGACATCTTTAACAAGGCTTCTATAGTTGCCGGCAACAAACTTGTACCACATCAACAGTAACTGTCTCTTCTGTTTAAGAGCTTTTGTAACCCAGTCAGCCTATATCACAGTCTCTTCTTTGGTATCAGTATGGTGATAATATGCTTTCATTCCAGTTTTCAGACTCTCCCCTGGTTCTCTCATAGACCTTGTTCTTTGAACTGGTTTCTGTTCCACAGCACATAGCCTGAAGCTAGACTGGAAAGGTTCCGCAGCAGATGCATTGTCCAGGAAGACCTGAAGTTGGTCAGCTACTTGTCTGTCATTCAATTTGCTCAGGAAGAGCAGATTAAATACTGGGTGATAATTGGTCACATCATTTTTGTGCAAGAACTGAATTTTTTTTAAAGTAGTGGATGGAAGGTGGCTGAGAGAAGGTGCCCTGAGTTAGCGACTGATTTATGATATACATCAAGGACTGTTCATTATATGATATCAATAGGCAGGATCTGCAAAAGTGGTGGCCTTCACAGATCCCAAGATCCTGTCAACATCAATCATGGTAACTGGGTCAAAATGGCCCATAAGGAGACCAGATGATGTATGACTTCTGCTTCACTTATATATGCCAGCATCCCAATCAGAACATATTCACGTTAGCTTTCTAAAGGAACTCAAGTTCTGCTGTAAGATATATGTTTAAAATAAATTTACTCATTGCACCTAACACTTTTAAATCCTCTGCATTTGGGGCAGAACTGCCACCATCTGAGATGAGTCCGACTGCCCCAGAACAATCCTTTAATCTCAATAGTCAAAGGCCGTTTCTGCACAGCAGCAGGAAATGACTCTCCACCTGCATAATTCATGCCAGTGGAGCTTCAGGACCGTTTGCACGGTAATATGAAGCCAGCCCCAAAGCTGCTGCGACCCGCATACGCGGCTCCGCGTGGAGCCTCCTGTTGGTCGTTCCGTTTACTTACCTCTCCTCCCTGCACATCTCTGGATGGCTGGAGGGACACGCCCATGCTGCCCTCCGACCTCTGTGGGTTGGAGGGCAGTATGGGCATGTCCCTCCAGCCGTCCAGAGCTGTGCATGTAGGAGAGGTAAGTAAATGGGAAACTGGAGGGGACAAAAGCAGCGCCCTCATGCCGGTGTGCTTCACACCGTGCCAGCAGGAAGATGCCGCTTTTGAAAAACATTGTTCCTTCTTATACAGCAAAAGGGGTTTTTGTTCATTACAAGCATTACTTAGAAAAGCAAGATCTTTCTTCAAGGCTAGAGAAATTACAAACTGCATTCTGCCATTCTTAATGTTCTAAAATATGATCAGATAAAGATAAAAGGATAATCACCATAATTAAATTAACCCACCAGAGAATAATTAAATGGTAAAAGGCTTACATGAAGCTGCTATTAGTGTTTTAATGATTTTGAACAAATAATTCTTTTTTTTTCCAAAACAAAAACAAAGCTATACAGGTAGCGAAGAGAAAGAAATTATTGTCTGCTAATCGGCATATAACAAAGACTTAAATTAAATGATTACTACTCCCAGGAATGACAAGAAAGGGCAATTTTTTTAGTATCACTAGAAACATTAATTATTAATGTCTTCAGTGGCTGGCTGCAATATGCTGTGTGTCAGATTTGGTTTTACCTATAGATAAAAAGGGTTTGATAATGCAAACGTTATGTATATGAGATGACCACATGCAGCATAAAGACAAAAAGAAGCTACTGAAGTGGCATAGGGCTCAAAAAGATGGGAAGGAAGAGAGGAAAAAATGATGATGTAGTGGGAAAATATGCATTACCCGCAGGGGGTGGGAGAGGACACACTCTTCGAGACAGCTTTTACAATGATGAAACTGCATGCAACTGATGAAACTGCATGTAAAATGTGAAGAGATCCTCAAGCAAAATAGAATTTCTTTTCTCACTGCACCATCCTTTTTTCCCTTCTCTTCCTTGATTCTGCATAGGTGTAGTCCTCTTTTCCACATTCTGAATGATGTTACTCTGAGGATTTTGCAAATAGATTTCCAAGCAGGTCATATTTTCTCTAAAAATCAGGTGGATGCGGGCCTGATTCAGATCAGGGCTGTTGCTCAAGAGGACATGAGGCTTAACATCCCCCCCCCCTTACCAATGTATCAGTCTGCAACTGCTCCGGGGAGTCAGTCTGTGATTCACTGGGGAAATAGGCCAAAGTCTGTATGGTTCTCAAACAGGGCAGGCCGCAGTAGCTTCAGGTTACAAAAATAGCTTGGAGATTCAATCCCCCCCTTCCTCAAACCGCAGATTGTTAGGGGGAAAAACATCTTTGGGGCCCTGTGCACTCCCAGCATGACATCTATTTGAGTCCAGTCCATGAGAGCATGACCATTCATAGGCAAAATTGTATTCACCACGAAACAGTTTGAAAATCACTGACCTCATAAGGGTGTAGAGTCTTCTATTTCAGTAAACATTACTGGGAGATTAAGCTGAAGATCTCATCTTCCTGTCTAATATCAGAAATGAGCCAGGCAGTGAAGATCAGCATAAGGATGGATAGATTAGAAGGGGAGGATGCTGGCCTCGCCTCTGTGTCCCTAATCATGTGAAGATAAGACTTCCAATCCACTTCATACATAAATAAGGCAGATGCATCTTTAACAAAATGTGGTTTCTGTTGCTGCGATTTGTTTAGGTCTTTTCTGACATTATTCCCTGCTCTACAAGAAAAGATCAGAAGTAAGCCCCAGCCTTTCACAGCCTTTCTTCTGGTTTGTAAGAACGCTGAAAATGGACCTTTTCTAGAACAAAAGTATTTAAACATACAACTTTAAACTTTAAGTATGTCTTCCCCTTTTTTTCCTGAACTACTGGATCAAAATGGCTTACATAGGGAACGGAGTGACAAATTGCAGTTTAAAAATGAGATACAGATATGATGCCACGAGCCATCACACCTTCTGCAGAGATCAACCGTATGTCAACCAACAGCACATATCAAACTACATATACATAGGCTTCTTAGTAAGTAGTGTTGATTAGAGCTTGACAAGCATTCTAAATGGTATGTCCCATTGGCAGTTCCTGCACAGTACAGATGTCCCAGGTTGAGCAAGGGAAATATCCCGGTCTGACCAAGATGTTTGCACGGTTCCCAGTCCTAAAGTGGGTTTGTCCCATGATATTTCGCTCATCCCCGGATTTTCAAAAGTTGCCAATTTGGCAATTCTTTTCACAAATCCCACAGTGAACCTACTACCATGAAAACACCACAGGACCAGAACCAGTTTATTCATCCCATCCAGCTGCCTGATCTCCCTGCCCTGCCTCCTGCCCCCTGATATTGCTGTTGTTGTTGTTGTTGTTGTTGTTGTAGTTAGTTAGTTAGTTAGTTAGTTAGTTAGTTAGTTAGTTAGTTAGTTAGTTAGTTAGTTAGTTAGTTAGTTAGTTAGTTAGTTAGTTAGTTAGTTTTATAAGTATTAAAATTGCAGCAGCACATAAAAATGTATTGGTGGCTCTCAATCCCAGACTCGGGAGGGGACTCAGCAAAAAGCCGAGAATAACATAGACTGAATCAAAGGGAGGCATCACAAGGGGTGGCAAATCCACAGCCAGCCTCCCCAAAGGCCCGGTGGAACAACTCCATTTTGCAGGCCCTGCGGAACTCACCAAGGTCCCACAGAGCCCTAACAGATGGAAGAAGAGTGTTCCACCAGGCAGGGGCCAGGGCCGTAAAAGCACTGGCCTGGGTAGAGTCTAGCTGTATCATTGAGAGGTGGGGAACTACCAGAAAATTCACCTCTGCAGAAGCAGAGGCCTATTTGGGACCTATGGGGTCAGATGGTCCTGAAGGTATGAGGGCCCCAGGCCGTGAAGGGCCTTAAAGGTCAACACCAACATCTTAAAGATGATCTGGAATTCCACCTGGAGCCAGTGCAGGTGGCACAATATGGGGGAGATGTGATCTCTGACAGAACCATCCATAAGGAGGCGAGCCGCTGCATGCTGGACCAGTTTCGATTTCCTGGCAGCCACGAGGGAAGGCCTGCATAGAGCAAGTTACAATAGTCTAGCCTGGAGTTGACCATTGCATGGATCACCGTGGCTAGGTCAGCCTGGGAGAGGTATGAAGCCAACTGCCGGGCCTGACGAAGATGGAAAAAAGCAACCCGAGTGACATGGGCCGCCTGGTTCTCCATAGAAAGGGATGAGTCCAAATGGAACCCCAGGCTGCGGGCCGAAGAGGTCGGTGCAAAAGTGACCCCTTCTAACATCGGCGGCTGGAAATTCCCGATCCCCTCCCCGCAACTCAGCCAGAGGATCTCTGTCTTCGATGGATTAAGTTTTAACCTGTTCTGCTTCAACCAGTCAGCGACCACCTCCAAACAATGCTGTAGAGCTGCAGGGACAGAGGCTGCTCCCCCCCCTCCATCAACAGAATAAGCTGAGTGTCATCAGCATGTTGATGACAGATCAGCCCAAAGCTTCACACCAACTGAGCAAGTGGTTGCATATAGATGTTAAATAAAGCCCCCTGAGGCACACCACAACAAAGCAGGCACCTCTAGGAGGCCTGCTCCCCACACTTGCTGGGTTCAATCCCAGAGAAACAAGGCAATCCATTGAAGGACCGTACCTCACACTCCGGAGCCAGCCAGGTGGTGGGTCAAAGGGTCATGATCGACCACATCAAATGCTGCAGTAAGGACTAACAACACCAGCAGCACGAACCCGCCTCAGTTGAGCTGCATGCAGAGCGTGCCTGTGATAATGATGAGAACGGTCTCCGTCCCATGTCCAGCATGGAAGCCGAACTGAAAGGGATTAAGCGCCGATGTGTCCTCCAGGAAGCCCTGAAGCTGCTCCAACACCACTCGCTCAATTACCTTCCCCAGAAACGAAAGATTCAAGATGGGGCGGTACTTGGCCAGATCACCAGGATCTAAAGATGGTATTTTCAGGAGTGGTTGGACCATTGCCTCTTTCAACCCACCTGGAAACACTCCTTGCTCAAGGGAGTAGTTGATGAGATTCAACAGGTGGGGTTGCAACTCCTCACAGCACGCTTTAATCAGCCAGGAGGGGCATGGATCCAGGGGACAGGTAGTAGGTCTAACAGCAGCTAGGGCTAGACCTACTCCAGATATGACGTCATTGTGGCCGTTGCAGCCCACCCTTCCCAAAATGTTCCCCCAAATAAGTACAGTTATCTTGGTAAAGACCAGCCTTTTTACCTCAGAGAGAGAACAAGCATAGTTTACAGTACTGAATTTTCAGTCAGATGCTTTTGCATAGCTTTAGTTAACAGAACACTGAACAACAACTTTCCTCAGCATAGGCAGAGAGCTACAGTCTCCATCACTTTTTTATAATGTTTTGCCAAGCTCTCCCAGAATTCTGTGCCTGCTGCATGCAAGGCTATCAAATACAACACATATCAGGGGGAGGGGAGGAGTTTCTCGTTTTCCACAAAAATATGAGAACATGAGTGTTGAAACCTGCACCAGGGCCTACCCAGAATTGGAAACAGAAGGGCTTTGTTTTCTTCCACTGCTGCCCCAAAACAACAGCCAATCAGAACGCAGGACACTGGGTATGTTTGCGCATGCATGCACATGCTTGCGGTGTAAACACAATAGACCCGGGCTCGTGCGAAACAAATTAAAGTATTCCCTCCCAATCTTCACTCGATTCCTTCACAGAAACAGGTAGCCATGCAAACACAGAACCCAGGATAAAATAGATCCAGGTTGTAAGATGCCAACCCAATGTAATTGTGCTGCGCAGAAAAGGCCATTGATGTACCATCAGGCACCATCAGTCTTCATGCATTATTTGTTGCACTAGATATTTCTGGCACTATGAACATGCATTGGCATGAGAGTATCAGCCCAGAGAGACTGCTAGACCTAATTTGCTTTGTTCAGCAAATTGGGTTCAAATCAGAAAGGAATTTGCTATTTTACAATGGTTAACATTTTCCTGTGTCTAATGAAAGGATATTCCTGCCACATTTTCCATTTTCATCAGGTTTTCCCAGAAGGTTTTCCCAGAAGGACTGACTGATATCAAAGGGAGATGTTTGGTGGAGAAGGTACTATGATGTGTGACATGAAGTCCGTGATAAGATTCCTTCAGTTCCTTCCACCTTCTTAACCTTTGCTGCTGTTTATCTGTCTATAAGTCCCAGACAAGAAAGTCAGAGTTGACCTACATGAATTCTACTGCAAGGTCAAGGCATACTAAGCTGATTTCTCTGACACACAATGGTCACCTATTGCTTTGTCATGCAAACGATACTCCTCTGTTTCACAAGATTCACCCTGCTCATTGCTAAGGATAGATAAAAGGTATGGATTAAAACATTAGGGTAGAGAAAGCCCTGGGATAGCTTCATTTGCATTAGTCACACTGAACTACAGGAAATCACCACCAGTCTTACAAATGATAATGTAATACACAGAGAAGGAGACAGAAGATGCATCCTCTGGCTTCAAGCCCAGAATTTCACAGAAGAAAACTACCCAGAGAAATTGCGCTAGGGTGTAAAAAGATAGCTGTCAGTCTGATTTAGAGGCTAAGGAATAAATGAAATTCTTTGTTCAGTGAGTCCTTAAGGGCCTGCTAGTAAAACACAACTGGGAATTCAACAACAGTAAATTTTATTCAGTTTTAATTATGTACTCAGAACTTTGAGAGTGGGTGCAGAACCTTTTCCCTCCTCCGCCCTCTTCTTTGCTTTTTTAATATATATAAAAGCCTGCTCAATTTTTTATAACTTGGGAATGGAAATGCAGCATGTACCATCAGTATGGTTTGGCTCATCAAGATTTCATGCTGCCAAAAATATTTTTTCAAGAGGGGGCTTTTAAATGAGAACCATCAAAAGAAGTGCAGGATAGTAATTTTAGTCACCTAACATTCATCATCGTGAACTTGATCCTGATAAAGTTCACCATGCATGCAATGAGCCAGAATATGAAGTAGCAGAACCTCAACAGAACTCTCAACAAAGACTTTAAAGTCATGTGGCAGATGGGAAGAAAAAATTTACTAACACATAATAATACACATACATAAAACCTTTATTAGGCATAATACCAATAACAACCAGCAATATCCAGACAAGTGTTCCATACATAAAACCGTCACAGATATTATTCCAGAATTCCTAAAAGAAACCTAGCTACAGAAATTAAAATCACAGAAGAGGAGTTGTTTAGTAGGAATATAACCTTCCCAGCAGTGGAGTATTCCTTAAACTTGACAGGAAGAAGAGCCAAGAGCCTGGTCCTAGCACCCTCGCATTTAGGACAGTCGAGCATTATATGTTCCATGGATTGCACCACTGTAATACAGTGGGAACATTTCCGCTCTTGTGAGTCAATTTTAAGAAACCTCCCTTGAAGTACGGAACAAGGGAAGGAATTACAACAAGCCCTAGTGTATATCCATCTAAGCTTGGGCTCTTGGAATATACTCAAATAGTCTGCCATCTGGTTGGTTTTAAATTTGATGTTGAAGAAGAGGGGGGAGCAATTACTTCGCACTTGGTCCTGTAGAACTTGAAGCTCCTGGTCAAGAAGTCGCCTTTTTAGTTGAAAAAAGAGTTTGGAAGGAGGTATCATTTGCAAGGTATCTCAGGAAAATCCCAGGGAAAGTATTTTAATTTCAACTGCCCACCACCACTTAGATCCATGGAGCTGGGGAAGGTTATGATAAGTAAGGCTACCAGTGTCCGAATTACTAACCTTCTGAACCCTTTCTAGGAGAGTACCCATTTCTTCCCACAAAGCAACAACATGGCAAGAAATGCACACACAAACCTGCCTGTGAAATATCAAAGAAAAGCTCTGGTGTGCTCCATGATGCATTTGATATCTTGCCTTCAAATAGCAGACTCACATACTTCAAATTTCTGATGAAACTGTCCTTGCTTGCCAAAGAAGTTCAGCTTGAAACATGGATAACTGGCATCGGATAAATGGTGTATTAATATGCCTCCTTCTATTTGCAGTAACATCTTTATGCTTACTTGGATCTGAGTCCATTTGTGTAATATGGTGTTGCCAGCACTAGGGCCCCCTCCACACATGCAGAATAATGCATTTTCAGTCCACTTTCAATGCACTTCGCCGCTATGCGGAATAGCAAAATCCACTTGCAAACAATTGTGTAAGTGTATTGTTCTGCATGTGCGGAAGGGACCTAGGTTAGGAAATTTCTGGATCTTTGAGGGGGTAAGCCTTGGGAGGGCAGGGTTTGGGGAGGGGATAGACCTCAGTGGGATGTAAACCATAAAGTCTACCTTCCAAAGCAGTCATTTTCTCCAGGAGAACTAATCTCTATAACATGGGCCTATTCTGCACGGGCAGAATACAGCGCCCCAGGGACAGCAAAAATGCCATCCCTAGGCTGCTGTTCGCACAGGAGGCACTGCTGCATTGCAGCAGTGCCGTCCTGACTGCCCGGGAGCAGCATGTGTGTGAAGCCGCCACTTTTGCAAAGCGGCATCTTCCCGTCGGTACAGTGCGAACCACACCGCTGGGAAGACACCGCTTTTCCCGTCGCCTGCACTGACCTCTTCCAGCATCGCTCTGGAGGGCTGCAGAGACCCGCCCACTCTGCCCTCCGACCCCTGGAGGTCAGAGGGCAGTGTGGGCAGGTCCCTGCAGCCCTCCAGAGCGACACTGGAAGAAGAGGTGAGTGGAGGGGGCCGACCAAGAGGAGCATGTTCAGTCATTATTGCTGTTGTTGTTGTTGTTGTTGTTGTTGTAGATTTCACACCTGCCAGATCTTTAGCTGGTTGTTGGCCTTTCACTACAATTAGAGCGTCACCTAGAGGCCTAGGAAGTTGTAACGTATCGGCATAGTATTCTTGCGGATCCCAGCAGGGCTGCCTTCTGAATTTGACAGATGTTAATTTTGTCAATTTGAAGATGTTTCAAGTGCTGCCCTAGTGTTTTCGGAATGGCGCCCTGCATGCTGATTACCACTGGGACGACCTCAGCTGGTTTGTGCCATTGACGCTGAAGCTCGATTTTCAAATTGTGGTATCTAGCGACCTTCTCGTGTTCTTTTTCAGTGACCCTGCTGTCACCAGGAACTGCTATGTCGATGATGGTCACTTTCTTGTCCTCGATCATGGTGATGTCTGGTGTATTGTGTTTCAACACTTTGTCCATTTGGATTCGAAAGTCCCACAGGACCTTCTCATTTTCCATTACTTTCTGTGGACAATGTTCCCACCAGTTCTTAGCTGTTCTTAAGTCGTAATTTTTGCATAAATTCCAGTGGATCATCTTGGCCACTGAGTTGTGTCTCTGTTTGTACTCAGTCTGGGCAATCTTTTTGCCGCAGCTGAGGACATGATCTACAGTTTCATCAGCTTCTTTGCACAATCTGCATTTTGCATCATCTGAGGATTTTTCGATTTTGGCCTTGATTGAATTTGTCATTGATTTTCTCCAGAAATTGGCCATATTATTGTGGTGGTGGTGGTGGTGGTGGTGGTGGTGGTGGTGGTGGTAGATTTCACAGCTGCCAGATCTTTAGCTGGTTGTTGGTCTTCATTACAATTCGAGCCTCACCCAGAAGCCTAGGAAGTTGTAATGATCCACTGGTGTAGTATTTGTGTGGATCCCAGCAGGGCTGTCTTCTGAATTTGACCAATGTTAATTTTGTCGATTCAAAGATTTTTCTCAATGCTGCCCTTAGTAGCTGGATGGCACCCAGCGCAAGCTCTATGATGATGTGGTGAATTCACAGCTGCCAGATCTTTAGCTGGTTGTTGGTCTTCATTACAATTCGAGCCTCACCCAGAAGCCTAGGAAGTTGTAATGATCCACTGGTGTAGTATTTGTGTGGATCCCAGCAGGGCTGTCTTCTGAATTTGACCAATGTTAATTTTGTCGATTCAAAGATTTTTCGAATGCTGCCCTAGTGTTTTCGGGATGGCACCCAGCGTGCCTATGATGATGATGATGATGATGATGATGATGATGATGATGATGATGATGATGATGATGATGATGATGATGATGATGATGATGGTAGATTTCACATCTGCCAGATCTTTAGCTAGTTGTTGGCCTTTCATTACAATTCAAGCCTCACCCAGAGGCCTAGGAAGTCAAGGCTGACTGAAAGATCTGGTTGGATCTAATCCATGGTCTATTCTAGGAGCTTTTGGTTAATAAAAATATCCCTGCTAGCAGAAATTCCCTGTTAATCTCCATGAAATCTAACCTGGCTGTTTCTAAACTATGGAAAGCTGTGAAAACCTTAAAATATTAATAAATAAAATATCCAGTCAACTTAGGAATGGCAATCACTTGTGTGCAAGCTAAAGCTGATATCTTCCACCTCTATAGCAAGTAAGGCATTTCACACTGGGAATTGCATTATCAGCTTTCTCGGATTACATTCACCTAGTCAAATACAGGCTACTATAATCCTTTAGATACTTAGGGACAAGTTGCTTATAGTTGTTCCCAACTCACAAAAATGGACTTATCATTCATGAAAACCATACAAGTATTTGCAATTAGTTAGTGAAGCTGATTTGATCTTCTGGGAAATGCTTTAGTAGCTTACACACTGCATACCATACATGGGGAAAAATAATGTCAGCATGGTTATTGAAAAAACTTAGAGAACTCTATGGGAAGAGTTAGGAAAACATAGGCAACTAAATGAATACCCTAGGAAAATAGCCACTGCAAAATTGGATCCCTGAAGCATCAAATTTGCTAGATGATGTTGGTGGCTGTAGAAAGAAGTAGATTTCAGAGCCTTTCATGACTAGGAGTCAAGTAGAATTTGTCTAAAATCTGGAAGCTATGGTGCCTTTACGTATAAGGGAAATAATTGAATCTAGCTGATATAAAATTGTTGTCTCAAATTGGGTCATCCATTTCGAGGCACAGAATATCTGCATTCAAACAATGCATGAAACAGATCATGTTTCTCTTTTCAGCAAAGTCTAAGCAGAAAATGCGTAGGCATATTTATTTTAATCTATTTTGCAGTAATTTTTTCTATGATAAGAAAAATAGTTGCTGAAGTGATTTCCTTAGGCTTATAACAATTTGGAGGGAAATCACAGGACTATAAATATGATGTGAGAATCGCTATCTTTTTTGCAGTATGTTTATTTGCAAATCTGTACACAGCATACAAAAACAGCACTTAATGTGGCAGTAAGATACTTAGTATATCAGTTGTTTGTGTGAATAGACTAATAGGCACCAATCACAGTCTCAAAAAGTGAACAAAAGCTCTGCTTTATTAAATAAACCATTATTTCAGAATTTTTAAAAAGACATATTTTAATTATGAAAGGTAACAGAAACCCACATTTTGAGATTAAGGAGATGTGTAAGGTAATGGTCTAGAAATGGCTAGTAGCCATAAGTAAATGGAACTCCCATGTTCAAAGGTTGTGAAGAAACTATATTTTGGTCTATATCAGTCCTTGGTCTTCGGATCTTCTGCTTTGGAACCCCTTTCCCAGAGCCATCCAGCTGGCCAGCAGAGACCTTACCAAGCTTAAAATGCAACCTAGGCCTCAACATCATTGGCACAATGATGTTACTTTCAGAAGTGATGTCATCACTTCCAACAACAATAAAAGAGATGTTCTGGTATTTGGACAAAACTCTATGGTAAAAACAGCTTCTACCATAGAGTTTTTGCCCAAATACCAGAGTCCCTCTCTTGACATCACTTGCATGATGATGTTATTTCCAGCCTAAACCTTATTTTAAGCCTGGTAACCCCCCCCCCCTTCTGGTGACCTAAGGGACCTGGCAATGCTACCTTGGTCTCAGCAGCAGCACTCTTCATATGTTCTCAGCTCCTGCTTACAGCTATGGAAAACTTTTTTGAGTATGAGTATAGACGGGATGTTTTGTGTCTTTCCCCACTGAGCAGCAACTGAACTGATTTGTCAGTGACACTGATTTTTTAGCCTGCCATTAGTAATAATAATTTGTTCTAGCCTCTAAAATAATAAATAGAATAGAATAGAATAGAAATTCATTAGCAATATGATGATTAACAAAAAGTCATCATCATTTTATAAATATTCAAAGATATAAATAGAACAACAATAAATGCTTACAAAATATTTTAAAATAGTTCTAAAATATTTTAAAAGACTGTAATATGATTCCAACAATGAGACAATATGAGAATCAGCAATATGCACATATTTCAGGTTGTTGTAGCTTCAAAGACACCTCCATCAAAACGAAAAAAGGAAAAACAACCATTAGTAATGAAATTGCAGTGAAAACTAGCATGTACTTTTTAGACAGAAATGGTGGGCGGATGAGCTGCAAGCAGAGGAAACCTCCATGGGAACCTTCTTCAAATCATCAGCAGCACAGAGAATCCCAAAGTGGCAGAAAATGGCGGCGTGAGCTGCAGCAAAAATGAAAGTAAGTGATGGGAAGGAATAAAATGTTACCTGTTCTCCGCACAGAAAGCAGAAAAGTGACTTAGGGGGCGGGGGGGAGTTGCTAGTTTAGTATTTTTGAAATAAAACACTTGGAGGAAAAACAAAATATTTTCCAAATGTTTTTGGGGAGAAATTGTGCAAAATTGCACCCCAAAACACATTTTTTAACATTTTGTGCAGAATGGGTCACTGATAAATCTAAGTTGGTGCTGGCTTTACAAGCCCTCACGACAATGGGCAAGCAAGCAGATGTCCCTGTCATGCCCCCACAGAGCCTTTTGTTATTTCCCCTTTGAGATTTAGTTTCTCCATAGTGAGTATGGTTTTGACTTTGTCTGACCTCCCTGCCTGATGTTCATTCAAGTTGCCACTCAAAAACAACAGCCAATCAGGACACGGGACATTGAGCATGCTCAGAGGTGCTTGCAGCTGACACTGAAAAACAACAGCCAACCACAGAGAGGAGGCAAACACATAAACAAATGAATAGCTTCACTCACTAAAACACCTTAAACAAAATCTTTCAAGACAGTTCAGAAGCTTCAATTAGTGAAGAATGAGTCAGCCAGCCTGCTGGCATGATATTCCCTACAGGCAACATATTTTGTCAGTCATATCATTGGCTGCCAATTCACATCACATCCAGGTAGCAGCCAATCAGAACACGAGACATCAGGCACGCTCAGATATGCTTGCAGCTGCCTCCAAAACAACAGCCAATCAGAATGTGGGACACCAGGCATGCTCAGAGAAGCTTCTGAAGGAAATACAGGCAGTTTCTGGATGAACAGAATATCCTGGGATAGACCCGGGATCATACACACCGGGTTGTTTGTATCTCAGTTCGTCTCTTCACATGGCAGCCAATTACTGTGTTAAGACCAGGAGGGAGAACTCCAGGTAATTAAGCATGAGAACCCAGTTTATTTTCATCTTTCATCTTTTACACAAACGTTTCCATGCATAAGCAAACAGTCCTGTTTTTCCGATGTTCTGATTGGCTATAGCTGTGGGGTGGGGAGAGCAGGCGGCGAGGCAGGAAAAATAAACTCGTCCATCTCCCGTGATATTTGCATGGGAGTGGGAGTGGCGTGGGGTTTTTCAAAAGAACTGCCAATTTAGTGATTTTTGAAAAACCTGGGATAAAGGAAATCTTTGGGGTGGGCCCAATTTAGGGCCAGAAGCCATACGAAACCAACGCACAGATTGGGGTATTTCACCTCCCTATCCCAGGATATTTGGTCCATGGGGAAAATGCCACAGAAGTCCCGAGGTTCGTTCAAAACAAGCTGGAGTATTTCCTCCCTGTCCTAACTCTGCTCCTGGGAAAAAGCGGGGAGTCGTGCAGAAGAAGAAGCAGGGATAAATTTGACCTGGTATGTAAGACCCCGGTTCAAACCCAGTATAATTGTGCCATGTGGAAATGGCCCAAATAGGCTCACTGACAAAAGACTAATGTCGTGATACAATTAAAGTCCATACATTATGTAGAAGTACAAATGCCAGTCTTCTTTACATCTTTGATTACATCATCTTATCAACACCTTTTACATGGCTTAACAGATTTTACAGACACACAACCACATATGACCCATAATCAAAATGAGGTGGGCATTTAGCATCAGGAGGTGAAGAACTCAGGCAACTCTGGGGCAACTTTCTACCCTAGCAAGATTAACAGTCTTCTGCTGAAGGCCAGTAAAACAATAAACCTAGCCATAGCTGATACCCTTATCTCTTAGAAGTGGAGGAAGTTCCTAATTCACTACTTATCACAGAGCCTAGTCTCCAAAAGGTCCTTGAAGATTCAAGACACAGTGCCTCCTCAATGAGCTACTGCCTACAATTCAGCAAGCAGAGGAAACAGTTCACACTTTAGGCTTCTTTATTGACAAGCAACAGATACAGCTTTCTTCCTGGCCAAATAACATTAAGGATGGGAGTGAAGATCTCAGCTATTTGAATAACAGCATAAAAATATCATAGCAGATTGCTTTTGGGTCAAATGCTCCTAAACAACAGCTAAGTTGGGAGGAAAATTCCATCTACTCACTATTAAACCTTTATATAAGATTAATGCAATTTAAACTAAGCTAGTATAAATTAATAGAATAGAATATGGATAATACAAATAAAACAAAAGAAAATGCATTTATTTCTTAAATACTATCACACTAACGTGGACTCTGAGGAAAATGTAGCCAAGATAAAGTCAGAGCAAACAACTCACATCTAGGAAGGGGTCCTTCATAACACCAGTGCACAAAGCACCACAGCCAAGACTCCAAAACCATATTTGTTCAAATTGTTAGCACACATGCAATGTCCCAGGTGTTAGAAACATGGGTGCTAATCAGTGGATTAATAATAGGTTGTCCATAAATCAGTTGTATTGTCAAAACACTGTTCTTTTAATCCATGCTAAATGATGGGGTTTATAAAAAGAGATTTTTATGGATCACTGCACATTGTTTAAATATACATACGGAAAGGAGTTTAAGTGCTAATCCACTGCCATTTAAGTAAACTGAGTATCTGTCATTGCTCTCTACTACATCCTGATGTTTCATCATTTAATAAACTCACAGTTAGTCTAAACTCGTCTATGCTGGAATCCAATTTTGGATTTATACTCACAAGTTTCAGCACAGAATATTTATGCTTTCTTTGAAGGACTTTTCAATGCAACAGCTCAGAAAGCTGATGTTGGGGCTTTTTTTAATCGTTTGTTTTCAAGCAGCCTACTCCTGCTGGCAAGCTATTCTTTATAGGCCTGGCATTAGAGGACTAGATCTGCCTCAGGATATTTGTACTAGGTGCTTTGGAAATGAGATGGAATTTTATTGAAAGCTAAGTTGTACATCTGCTTTGCTTTATCAACAAAACATGCAAACATGCAGATGGTTTCAGTCCAGAAATCTACTTGTAGGCTGGGAGGAAATGCAGAAGGTTCATGTAATTGGTAAAGGGAAATCCATATGTTTTGATTTTTTTTAGCTTCATGACTACACTTTTCTAGTCTTTAATTAATGACATTTTGAGTTCTAGTGTTAAGTACAGTCTAATGATAA
The DNA here is from genome assembly GCF_021028975.2 of Sphaerodactylus townsendi. Taxonomy (NCBI): domain Eukaryota; kingdom Metazoa; phylum Chordata; class Lepidosauria; order Squamata; family Sphaerodactylidae; genus Sphaerodactylus; species Sphaerodactylus townsendi. The sequence continues at coordinate 52,634,842 of NC_059431.1, forward strand.
GCACAGATGTTAACCATACATGGAATAGCTTTCAGTTAAGATGTGTGCCACTAGATTTGAATGTTCAAATTACTCATTTCTGGTTCCTGATCTCATATCCACTTTGTTCATTTATGTCTGTCTTTGACATACAGGTCAGAGGAAAGATAACATTTGTAGGGATACATATTTCCCAATGGTTCTCAAAGGTAGGCCTTTCTGGAGATGCAAAGGCAGAGCGAGAAGAAACCGCACCTGAGTCCCCCCCCCCACACACACACACCAGGGCCGTATCTATAGAAAATGTGTGTATATATTTGACCCATCTCCATGCTCCCCCTAAACCAACCACCTCCACCAGTTGATCACTTAGATATCATGTACCACCTCTCTGAACAATGCTGGCTGATCTAGGGGTGGGAGGAGGGAGGTGAGGGTTGGGTTGGGATTGGAGAAGGTGGCAAGACATGGCTAGGGGTGGGGGGGAATGGGAAGGGGTGGGTAGGGATTGGAGAAGCTGGCAAGGCATTGCTAGGGGTGGGGAAGATAGGAAGAGATGGCAAGGGTGGGGAAAATGGAAAGAGGTGGCTAGGCATAGGAGGAGGGGAGAAGGAGTGGCTAGGGATTGGAAACGGTGGCAAGGGGTAGCTAGGGGTGGGGGAAATTGGAAGGGGTGGATGGGGTGGGGGAGGGTGGGAAGGGGTGTCTAGGGGTTGGAGAGCGTGTCAAGAGGTGGAGAGGGATTGGAGAGGGTTTCAAGGGGGTCAGAGCAGCTGTCACCAGGCCCTCTGTGGCCCAGGGATTGCGAAGGTGGGAGGGTGGGGGCAGCTCCCACCAGATTCAGCGAGAGCTTCCCCACCTCTGCTTACCCCGAAGCCAAAGCTCCCTTGGCTGCATGGTAGGGAAGCTCTTGCCAGGCTCTCGGCAGCCTGGCAAGCTTTGGAGTGAGTGGGGGTGGGGAAGCTCTCATCGAGCTTGGCAGGAGCTGCCCCCTGCCCCCCCCTTCAAGCTCCCCAGGCCATGGGGCAGGGAACCTCTTGCCAGGCTCTCCACAGCACAGCTTGAGTTGGGATAGGGGCACTTTATCCAGGCCTTCTGTGGCCCAGGGAGCTTGAAGGGGACGGGGCAGGGAAGCTCTTGCCGGGCTCTTGGCGGCCCAACAAGCTTCAGGGTGAGCATAGATGGGGAAGTCCTTGCTGACCCTTACTGGAGCTGCCCCTGCCCCACCCCTTTAAAGATCCTTGGGCTGTGGGGCAAGAAAGCTCTCACCTGGCTCTCATCCCCTGCCCCACAAGCTACTGGGAGGCCATCCAGCCTGCTGCAGACACTCAGTTGGACCTCCATTGCTGCAGGAGCCCTGGCCTGGGGGTGAAGCCACACTCCAATGCCCCCACAGCTGCGCAGCTTGCCAGGACTGGACGGGACGCATCTGCAACTTCAGGAGCACTAAATCCCCCCAACCTCCTAAGCCCCCCCCCCCCGCACTGTCCCCAGGAGAGGCTTGAAGTGTGGGTGTCATGGCTCCCTTGCACAGTGGGGGCAATTTCCCAGCCCCCCCCACATGATGTGAATGGCGGCCACCCAGGTTGTTTGTCCCCAGGCCACCCCATGGAAGCTCTGGCTCTGGTGACATCATGACATCAGGATTTACAAGTTAACAAGGACTCTATAGAGTTTTTCAAATCCCAAAGCATCTCCTCAATCTCATGACATCACTTCATTTTTTCCCCCTCTTCCCCTAGTAGCCTCTACCTGGACCATAGTTTCTCTATTCCCCTAGTAACCTCTACCTAGGAAAACTATCGCCCAGGTTCTTCTCAAACATTCACCAACCTATCTTTTATCTGCCCCAATCTTCAACTTTATTTATTATTTATTTACTTAATCTATATTCTAGCTTTTTCCACTATGGAAAGTTGCTTATGCTATTCTCCTCTCTCCCCTTTTTCTCCCCACAAAAACCCTATGAGATAAGTTAAGCTGAAAGTATGAGACTGCCCCAAGTCATCCAGTAAAACTCCACAGAAAGATGAAAATGCAAATCTGGTTCTCATGGTCCTTATTCTATAGCTGTAACTACTTCACCACACTGGCTTTCATATTTCAGCTGCTGTTGAACAATAAAAAGCTGAAAAACATACGATGGCATATGGTAGCTGCTGATGAACAATAAAAAGCCAGAATTAAATGAACTATGCAAGTTGGGAAGTATCAAGTCACCCAGATGATGCTGCCAGATATACAGCTGCCAAACTCCAAGTCGGGCCTGGAGATCTCCCAGAATTACAACTGAACTATAGACAACAGAAATTGTCCTTCTGGAAAAAATGACCACTTTGCAGAATGAACTCAATGTCATTATACCATGCTGACTCCCCTTCCCAAACCCTGCTTTCCCAAGACAGTGGTCAAATCAGGCATCTCCAAATCTCCAGATATTTTTCAAGCCGGAGTTGGCAACCCTAGTTATAAAATATGCAAATTTGTAGTTAAAATGCCCAAATCCAATGGCTGCCAATGACTTTTCAAAATTCATCAATGAGTCAGTATAAAAAGTAAACTTGGACTTGTTGGTCACCATACAAAAAAACTTGAGGATAATTAGAGGTACTTGGTCTGTATCTGGCAATATAGTTACAAATCTCCAGGTAGGTCCCGGAATTGTTCCAGGATTACAACTGATTCAAGACAATAGAATTCAGTTCTCCTGGAGAAAATGACACCTTGAATGCTCAGACTCTATGGCATCACATCCCCAATGAGCACCCTTGCTTCCCCAAACCCTAGGGAACAACTTTATTAAAATTCAAATAATCTGCATTGAAGGAAGACATTTATATGAAGATATGCCCTCTGCAGATGTAGATCTTGAAACCTCCTTCTGCTTCTCTCATACTTTCACATAATTGACCTGTGATGCTTACCTCATTTCTTGTACAGGAATCAGGTCAGAAATCAGGTCAGATCACATATGGTTAAATATTATCTAAACTACAATTGGCCAGGGCAGCATTGCATAGTTTAGTAATACTGAGCAATCCAAATGCATTTTCAATATAGTGACTTGGTAGTATTAATTGGTTCCAAGATGTAGGCCACAGATTTGCATTTTATAGATCTATAAAGCATTCAGTAATTCTTTGCTGGTTTTTTAACTGCAAAGAATATTGATTCATTCATTTGTTGGGATTATTTAAGAATACACTTCAACTGTATTGCACATTCACACTGAATAATAAGTGTTTGACAAAAGAAATCACATACACACATAATATCATTTGAGAGATGAAAGTAACACCCAACCAGAATCCAGGGAGAAGAAAAGCTTGAAGGAGACTCCCCATGGTGCTTCAAAGCAATTGTCAGTGGGAAAAATATTTTATATTACCAGGCATCCATAAACTACAGAACAGATCTTACGGAAGGAGTAGGAAGAAGATGAACAATAAAGACATCAGCTTGTATAGAAAGTAAAAATTAACAGCTTCAGCAGCCAATTGTATACCTACTGGTTGGCACACCTACTGAAGATGAGAATTGAAAACATCAGTTCAGATAGTAACTAATCAATATCCATAGCAAGTTAACCTCATTCATTAATGCCATTACTCTAACTAATCTGAACTGGAAAATACACAATCCTCAGAAATAATGTTCATATTCTGTTATTATCATATGTCTAACAATAGAATATAAAATGACCTACAGATTCTATTATCATTGGCATGATAGTTAATACATGCACAAATATGTGTGTTTGTGTGTGTCTGTATACACGCATAGAAGAGGCAGCATGGTCTAGTAGTTAAGGTGTCAATCTAGGACCTGGGAAACCCAGGTTCAAATCCCCACTTGTTCTATGGAAGCTTGTTGGGTTGGCTAGTCACACACTCTCAGCCCTGACCCTGGCTAGTGTTCAGATAGGAGACTCCCAAGGAATACGGCCCAACTAAGTCACATTTATGTTATATCCAACCCGTGGTGGGATCCAAAAATTTTAGTAACAGGTTCCCATGGTGGTAGGATTCAAACAGTGGCATAGCGCCAATGGGGCTGGACGGGACATGACGGGGCGTGGCCGGGCATTCCCGGGGCGCGGCATTAATTTCTCTGTTACTGTAAAAAGCTCTTACTGTAAAAAAAAGTTCCTAATTTCCATCTGGTATCTTTCTGTCCGTGATTTAAACTCATTATAGCAAGTCCTATTGTCTACTGCCAACAGAAACAACTACTTCTCCTCTAATTGACTGCCTGTCAAATACTTAATACTTTCAAATACTTAATTTTGTTTCTAGAAATTAAAAGAACTTTCCTTAAACAAAGAACTTTACCATATTTCTAAAACATGTTTTTAAAACAGCCCAACAGGGAGAATTATCCCGTTTTCTACCTTCGCTAACCAGCCACATAGGAAACAACAGGACTTTATGCCAACTGTGAAATCATGAGTGGTCACTACAGTTTAGTGAAGATTCACCATCAGCACTGTTTGTTAACTATATTCTGAAGGGCTAATACATTCAATACTCAAAATAATTTGCACTTTAGATTAAGACACAAATTCATTAAAACATGGATCCGATGAACCATTCCTACTGCATAGGCATACTCAAGAGCTAGATATCAAGGCTACTGCCAGGATACACAGGTCATGACTTTTTAAAAAAATGAGTAAGCATTAGTAGTTAGTATCTTTAATCTTTCACTTATACAAAATGCTTTGTGATCCTTTAGCGAAAATGAAGAAAACTTGTACCAACCAGGCTACAATGATTAGTTCTCCCACGAGAGTAGCAATTTACTTGTAAGTAACCAAAATAATTTTATAATTTTACAAACAGCAACAAAATGTTTTGGAAAAATTGTTTAAATTCTTCCATTGGAGTAATGAAAATAACTTTTTAAAATCTATATATACAAGTTAGAACGGCACGGCAATATAATCTAAATACAAATATAACAGCTAGCCAGATTCTAGATAATTAACTGGCCTCGTTAAACTTAGATGGTAGAGTATTACCTCTATCTTTTAAGGATTGTAAAATCCTATCCTTATCCTGGTTATTAAAAGCCAGAAGGCTAGTTGATGCCAAGGCCCCCGAAGGAGATTCCTCCATGCTATGCAAAAGGGGAAGGTACACACCAAAGTGAAAATGAAGAAAACTTGTACCAACCAGGCTACAATAATGACTTCAAAAATTAGTTTTCCCACTGGAGTAACCAAAGTAATGTTATAATTTTACAAACGGTAATGTAATCCTTTAACCCCATAAATCAGTCATTAACATTCCCTTTTTATTCCTGGGTATCTTTGGGCTAGTCACAGCTTTCAACCCCACCCACCTCCCAGGGTGTTTGTTGTGAGGGGGGAAGGGCAAGGAGATTGTAAGCCCCTTTGAGTCTCCTTCAAGAGAGAAAGGGGGGATATAAATCCAAATTCTTATTCTTCTTCTGTTCAAAGTAAAAAATAAACCAGAACATCATCCATTGTGAACTAGAATTCACAATCCATATTGTATATTCTGCAAATATTTCACATTAATTAATCCAGGATTAGAGACACAGATTAGCATAACATTCTCACCTACAGGAATACAGAGCTTTTGAGTGGCCAAGCATCATGGTAAATCACAATTTATCATAAAATGAACAGAGTGCCAAAATAAATAGCCTACCAAGCAAGTAAAGAGTCCCCTGGACCCAACAGTACTTAAAGGGTCCCTCCTCTTACTAGCCGGCAAGCTCTGAGCTACAAGAAAGAAGAAGAGAAGGGGAGGCAAGGGCGTGGAGACGGAAAAGCGGACCCAATTAGTAACCCCCTCTCGGCACACACAAATAATTAGTAACCCACTCTCGGGAACTGGTGAGAACCTGCTGGATCCCACCTCTGTATCCAACCCTCATAACAAATCAGTTTGACACACCTGCCTTATGGAGTCAGCTGTGACTTGAAAGCAAAGGAAAAAAGATACACACAGTGTAAATCTATTTCATCATCTGAAATTTACTATTTCTAAGTATGAGTAACATTATCTATGAATGATAACATTTTCTTGTAAAAACCAATCGATTTCCTGTAAGAAGATCTGTGAACCCATACACAGATCTGAAATTTGCAGCTGATTCATGTGGTCAAGTATTGCCTGCCTAAAACTCCAGACTAAATAAATGCATTTAATGGTAGTAAATTATGCACATTTTAAATATTTAGTAAAAAAATAAACTTGCTGTTGCCAAAATGGTTGCAGGACTATCAGCAAGCATGTTTTAAGAGAGTTCACTAATAAGCATTCTGATAGAATTATCTGTATCACTCCTTGCACTAGAGGCATATTATTAAGTGCTTCCTGGAAGTTACCGTAGTCTAAATAAAGCTTGAAGATTTCACCTTTGTTCCTTCTTTCTGCTAATGCATACAAGTAAAAACCAATGATACCACATGGAAAACTGATAACTACCAGCATCAAGCCCATCTTTTTAAAAAATCCCCCATTTTCATTTTTATGTAGACTTGGATCTAAACCAAAATATTAGATCGGAATAAAGCCAAGCAGAGTGATACTTAAAATTGCATCCAAATGGCTCTTTTCCATCGCTGAGGTGTATCTGGTGATGGAACACATTAACTTATCTCAATAGCAATCTGTAATTCTATAGCACTTTTAAGGGACTCAGAACCCAGTTCTTCTTAACTTCAGAGAATCTGTAAGTCATCCTGTAAACTTGAAAACATGAAATTCAAAAATTGTGCATACTGGTAATATTACAGTACATGTGCAGGCTTAGATTTTTCTTCAGTAAATCTGACTGTAAGAAAGAAATTAAGTCTTCAAACTTACCCATCCATCTATTGAGTTCCTCCAAACATTGGAATTTATGAAGGTGAGATTTAGGCTTCCAATCAGCATACAATGAGGCTCTCTTCATGTTTCCTGAACATTTTATTTAGTGCAAGGAGCTTTGCTATTGGTGCAATCCTTAGCAAGTATAGTCAGAATTCTACTGAAATCTAGTCAATGGGGTTTATTCTTAGGATAATTTTTTTAGGACTTCACTATGAGTTTCTAATTTAAATGTAACATGTCTCCTTACTTCACCAGTTATGCCGGTACTGCATACTAGCTATGTCACTATATGTATTGGTCATTTACTAAGGGAACTCATGGATTGATCTTCCCACATTATGTGCATGAAATGCTGCTGGGAGAAGGAGGCATATCCTATACACAACAACTAGAGAAGCACAGCATATCCACAGCAAAATAAACTGTTTGTACTATGTAGGTTTTAACAATGCTAATTATCTGTTGGGATATAAGCCTCAGTATAGACAGCATCTTTCTGGATCAGATCTACAGTCCATGTAGTCCATCAGCATTCAGATCCAATCCATATCTCCAAAAGTATATATAGTGACTGTACTAACAGGCATGAAGGGAACAACTATTCCTGTATTTCTGGAATTTGGTAGTCAGAGGAATATTCATGAATTTCTCATTTTACAAACCTATATGTGCGGTCATCATCCTATTTTGTGAAAGTAAATTGCTTAATTTAATTATTGTTATTATGGTGGATTTCACAGCTACCAGATCTTTAGCTGGTTGTTGACCTTCATTACAATTCAAGCCTCACCCAGAGGCCTAGGAAATTGTAATGTATTGGCATAGTATTCGTGCGGATCCCAGCAGGGCAGCCTTCTGAATTTGACAGATGTTAATTTCGTCAATTTGAAGATGTTTCATGTGCTGCCCTAGTGTTTTCGGGATGGCACCCAGTATGCTGATTACCACTGGGATGACATCAGCTGGTTTGTGCCATAGACGCTGAAGCTCGATTTTCAAATTGTGTTATCTAGGGACATTCTCGTGTTCTTTTTCAGTGACCCTGTTGTCACCAGGGACTGCTATATCAATTATGGTCACTTTCTTGTCCTCGATCACGGTGATGTCTGGTGTATTGTGTTTCAACACTTTGTCCATTTGGATGTGAAAGTCCCACAGGATCTTGACCTTCTCTTTTTCCATTACTTTCTGTGGACAATGTTCCCACCAGTTCTTAGCTGTTCTTATGTTGTAACTCTTGCATAAATTCCAGTGGATCATCTTGGCCATTGAGTTGTGTCTCTGTACTCAGTCTGGGCAATCTTTTTGCAGCAGCTGAGGACATGATCTACAGTTTCATCAGCTTCTTTGCATAATTTGCATTTTGCATCATCTGAGGATTTTTTGATTCTGGCCTTGACTGAATTTGTTCTAATGGCTTGCTCTTGAGTGGCTAAAATCAGGGATTCAGTTTCCTTTTTCAGAGCTCCAGTTGTTAACCACAGCCAGGTCTTTTCATTATCCACTTTGTCCTCGATCTTCTCCAGAAATTGGCCATGAAGTGCTTTGTTGTGCCAGCTTTCAGTTCTCATTTTAATCACATTTTTTCTGTATTCTTGTTTAGTTTTCTGGGTCTTCAGCAAATGTCTGGTTTTCACTTCAATCAATGCCTGTTCTTGACTTTCATTCACATAATTGGCCAGTGCATGCTTCTCCTCTTCCACTGTTTGCTGCACTTGCAGTAAGCCTCTGCCCCCAGATCTCCAAGGAAGGTATAATCTGTTAGTATCACTGCGTGGGTGTAAGGCATGGTCATAAGCTTCCGAGTTTTTCTATCCAATGCATCCAACCCAGCCTGAGTCCAGTTGATTATTTCTGCAGTGTATCTGATGATGGGTATGGCCCAGGTGTTGATGGCCTTGATGGTATTCCCGCCATTTAATTTAGATTTCAAAATTTTCCTGACCCTCTGGGTGTATTCTCTGCTGATGACAGTCTTCACTTGCCCATGCTTGATGTTATCCAGCTGCAAAATGCCTAGGTATTTATAAGCTGCCTCCTGGTTGCACTTGATGAGTTGGCCATCAGGCATTTCAATCCCATCACTCTCTGATATTGCCCCTCTTTATTGCCACAGTAGCACACTTTTCCAGGCCAAACTTCATCAAAATATCTGTGTTGAATATTTGGACTGTGTTCAGTAGTGACTGGATTTCTGTGTCTGATTTCCCATACAGCGTCAAATCATTCATGTACAGCAAATGTGAGATTTTGGCCCAATTTTGTTTTTGTTTTTTAAATTACTGTTAGTGGGATCATGGCAATGATAAAAAGTAAAGGTGATAGTGAATTACTTTGGAAAATTCCTTGTTTAATGTTGTTGTTGTTGTTGTTGTTGTTGTTGTTGTTGTTGTTGTTGTTGTTGTTCTTCTTCTTCTTCTTCTTCTTCTTCTTCTTCTTCTTCTTCTTCTTCTTCTTCTTCTTCTTCTTCTTCTTCTTCTTCTTCTTCTTCTTAATTCAATTTAATATCCCCAAAGGGCTCAGAGTGGTGTACAAGTCAGACAGAAAACAGCAAATAACAGTATACAAAAGACAAATCGAATAACATAATTAAAATACATAAAATACAGTTAAAACAGTAACAACAGTACAACCCTCCCTCAAATTGGTGGATGGTATCTGGTCCTGGGAGGGGGCCGGAAAATTGCCAAAAATGAACAGATGGTACATGGGCATCAGAGAGGGGTGGAACTCAGCAGTCAGCCCCCCCACAAAGCCCGGTGGAAGAGCTAAGTTTTGCAGGCCCTGAGGAACTCACCAAGGTCACACAGGGCCCTAATTGCTGGAGAAAGAGCATTCCACCAAGCCAGGGCTATGGCCATGGCCAGGGCATAAAAGCCCTGGTCAGGGTAGAGGCCAGCTGCATCATAGAAGGGCGGGGACCACCAGCAAATTCACCTCTGTCAAATGGAGAGATCGAGTCAGGACATATGGGGTAAGACGGTCTCAAAGTATGAGGACCCCAGGCCGTAAAGGGCCTTAAAGGTCAATACCAACACCTTGAATTCCACTGGGAGGCAGTGCAGGCAGCGCAGCACAGGAGTGATATGATCCCTGGCCGAACCACCTGTAAGAAGTCTGGCCGCCCCTTTCTGGACCAGCTTCAGTTTCCAGATCAGCCGCAAGGGAAGGGCCACATAGAGTGAGTTACAATAATCTAACCTGGAGATGACCCTTGCATGGATCACAGTGGCCAGGTCAGTCTGGGAGAGATAAGGGACCAGCCGCTGGGCCTGGAGAAAATGGAAAAAAGCAACCCGGGTTACATGTGCTACCTGAGTCTCCATTGAGAGAGATGAATCCAGGTGGACACCCAGGTTGCAAGCTGAAGGGGCCAATGCCAAAGGGACCCCTTCCAAAACTGGCAGCAGTCAAGTGGTGGGTCAAAAGGTCATGATCAACCATATCAAACGCTGCAGTAAGATCCAATAATCCCAGCAGCGCCGATCCGCCTAGGTCAAGCTGTATGCAGAGTGTATCTGTGATGGCGACGAGGACAGTCTCCATCCCATTCCCCAGAAACAAAAGATTCAAGACAGGGCAGTAATTGGCAAGATCACTAGGATCCAAAGATGGTCTTTTCAAGAGTGGGTGGACCACTGCCTCCTTCAACCCACCATGAAACACTCCTTGCTCAAGGGAGTAGTTGATAATATTCAACAGGTGTGGTCGTAACTCCTCCCAGCAAACTTTAATTAGCCAAGAGGGGCACAGATCCAGAGGACAGCAGCCAGGGCCCTGTCGACATCAGCCTCAGCGAGCAGGGAAAACTGGTCCAAGTAAGGACCTGAAGACAGCCAAGGGGCCCCCATTTCACTAATTGTATCAAAAGTGGCAGGAAGGTTGTGGCAGAGCGACATGACTTTATCCACAAAGAAGCTCATAAATGCCTCACAGCTAATAGCCAATTGGGAATTTTTGGAGCCCTCATTTAACGAGGAGAGAGACTGAATGAAATGGAACAATTGAGCTGGGCAAAAACTTGCAGATGCGAGAGAAGATGAGAAAAAATCCCTCTTCACCCTCTTCGTCGTCATCTCATAGGCCTTCATAAACATCCTATAAGATGTTCACGCAGCTTCGTCATGAGACTTCCTCCACACTCGCTCTAGCCATCTGAGATCCCGCTTCATATCATGAGATCCCCGGAGCCCCTCGAGGATAGGGTGGTATAAAAATCTAATAAATAAATAAATAAATAAATAAATATAGCGTAGCTCCTTGGTTATGACTCAGTTATGACTAACCCTAACCACCATTCCTCATTAAACAGGTAATCAGTTGGGTCAGAGCAAACATTGCTCAGGGGGCAGAGGAGTCAGCTCTGTGATCACTGCAGTGCTTGCCCAGTTATGCAGATAATTTCATTTCTCTGAATCAAAACAATCATTTCCTTCTGCACCAGTTCTAAGTACTGGCTAAACATTGCATCAATTTTGTAGAAAAATACTGGGTGAGATCCAAAGGACTGCAAGCAGAGCTCTACTTATGTAATAGATCTTTTCTATTTCCCCTTCCTGCTGCTGACCCTACACACTCTCAAAAGTGGGAGAGCTGCTGTAACTGTGGGTTTTGATATGGGAATGTGCAGTGAAAAGCCTGCTTGGCAAAGTGAACCCTCTTCCTAAAGCATATCGGAGTCACTGAATTCATCTTTTTTTCCCCAGTATTTTTAACATAATCGTAATAACCTCTCCAAATTTTCATTCCTAATTATTATTTTATTTAGCAACCAAAATGGAACAATATGAATAATGTTATTGCTTTGAATATATTTTATAAAATATTGATTTGAAAATAATAATTCACAAAGGAAGCCATGATAAGGGTTTTTATTTTACTTTTGAAGCATGACTTTGTGTTTCATTTTTCTGGACAGCATATTTTGAGAAGGACTAGTCACAACATTTTTTCCACTTTATTACAATCTTCAGGTAAAATAGCGAAGTGCAACCCTATATCTTCTATGACATCTTTAATGTGGTTCTTCAGGATTTTAGATTTTTGTTGCTAACGCACACAGAAAGGAAAGGAGAAGACTGAAAAATCAATATAACTGAATGAAATACTTGCCCTCAAGAAAATACAAATCTTTCACAGTTGAGTCTCAAATTTACAGTCTACATGCAAAGAAAATCCTTATATAATGAATGATAGATTTACTTTGGCAGAAAACAACTGGACAGATTCTAAGAATAACGTTTTAATAACCATCAGAAATACTGCATGGTGAGGTGGGGAAAATGGAGCAATATCTTTCTCCAGATGGTTTGTGAGAAGACAGAACCCATATACTAGTTGCCTTAAACCCAACAAGCATCCCACCAAATAGCTGGGCAAGAAGAAACTGCTGCCATGACACACATAACAAAGAAGTTATCCTACTTATAACATATGGTTTTCTTATGATAGAAATACATCAACTCTGTGGAATAAATAAGAACAAATTTACATTTTGTCTTGACTGGAAAGAGAGTGACGTGCCTGGAGGAGGCGGGGCTGCGCCCTTCTTGCCAACGGCGTCTCCCGCTCTCCCTCCCTCGTGGGTTTGAGGGTTTTTGTGGTTGGCATTCTGTTTACAGTGGTTGTTGTTGTTGTTGTTTGCATTTCATCTGTCACAGCATGGCAGGTTGCACATGGGGACTGATCCGTTCAGGAGGAGCCTGCGTGTCGGCCCTCCCCATTTGGTGGGGACCTCCTTAAGAGACCTGGGAAGGTACAGAAAGCTTGTGAGCAACAAGCCCAGGCAGGGGCTGCTGGTGACTTGATCCCCCTGGCAGCAGGGGGAGTTCATCCAGAGGCCAGCACCCAGATGGCTCCCACCATCTTGCTGCTCCGGGTGTTGGTGTTTTCCCCCATGCATCAGGCTGGGGAAAAGTTAATTCTGGGAGACAGCAGATGTGCTTCCCAGTGGTCACTGGGGGACAGCAGACATGCTGCCCAGTGCCAGATCCATCCCCTATACTGTGCCTCTGTTTCCTTTTGCCAGAACACCAATAAAACAGCTGTGGCCAAATTTTATTCACACAATGGGGTTTTCTGTGTCTCCTTCTGCACCCTCAGACCATTTCCTCCCCTCCTTGAGCAGCAACATTCATAGATACATCAAACTTTCAGTGAAATAGAGAACTAAGTTAGTAATAATATACCTGTCTTCTTACTACTGCTGAAATGCTTGATTTTATGCTGCTGACTTAAAACCTGATAGACAAACTGCTGGGAGGCTGACATCTGTAGGGGGGGCCAAGACCTCCTGGCTTCACAGCAGGGGAATGATAGGTTACTCCATGATTGACTGACAGTAAAGGAGACTGAGCAGACTACCATATGCTCCTTGAAAGGAAAAAAAACTGATTTAGTGAATAAATCACACACATTTTTCACATTTACTGTTGCACTCCAGCAATTTTAGCATTGACTATTGCATTAAGAAAGGGCATATGCATCAGTTATGGTAATTTACTTCTACCATATGTCTGTTAAATGACACACTGTTTGTGTGGGTGATGGTACTATATGTAATACCATGTAAACAAAAAAGAAAGAAAAGGCTGAACGTCTGTCAAACTCAAAAGGAAATAAACAGCAGGGAGTGAAATGGCTTTCTTTCAGACTTCTGAGAAATGATTACCAATAACTGAGTTTTTTAAAAAAAATCTCAGCAAGATCATGCTTGGAAGTACTTTAGCAGGGTCTTCATGTAGGCACATGAAATTTGTGAGTATTAAAGATGTCTAGAATTCTACTTAGTGAATGATTTATTCAAAAGTATCCAGGAGCTGTACGGATGTTTCCTAGAATTCTGATATTGAAGAATACTTTTTCTAAATAAGAGTTGGAATTACACTTTGCTCTCACCCCTAAAATATTTTATTGTAGATTATGTAAATGCCCCAAAGGAGCACCCCCCCAATACAATAAATCACTGTTCCAGACATGTATTCATTGAGGACAGAAATTTCCCTTGTTTCTCTCCATCAAGAATGATTGAATGAATACAGCTGATGCAGAGGTGTGGCAGAACTATCATCCAAGTGAAGACCAAATAGATTCAGTAAGGTTACAACACTGAACTGCACAGAGATATACCAGACAATTTCTCCATTCAAAGGTACTTTGGGCATTTAGTTAACTTCTTGCTCTGGGATGTGCCAATTAATGAAAAATGAGTAAACTCTGCTTGCCTTGATGATAATGATAGGCTTATAACTTCATTTCAATAAATGGCCTGGAAAGGACAAGTCTTTCTGCACAGTGTGTCTACAGCAAAAAGCAACTTGGATATCCAGATGCTAGCAAGAAAAAGATAGACCCTAGATAAAACGTAATCTTTGCCTAAGTTCATAACAACAAATGGGAGCATTAATGAAACTAACAACTGTAGGAGGTATTAGAGCACATTTTTCAGCATTGCTCTTACACTTTTTGCAAACAAGAATATATTTGTGGTCTTGACATCTGATCACAGCGATGATATCTGATCAGTGATCTCATGCAGTAATCCCTTTGCGATAGACAGTTACTCAGCCTTCTATAACACCAAGGAAGGGAAACCAATGACTCTTATTTTTCCAATCTTTTCACTTCAGGGACTAAGGTGCCTCAAATAATAGTAGTGTGAAGTAGAAAGCACTTTCCCTTAGCCCTGTTATCACACACCAGAAGGTGCAGGGATGCCTGTTGACTTTTATTTTCCCCATTTTTCTCTCAGACATTCCCCACACTAGGCACAGTAAAATAAATTTACTTAGGCAGATTTAAACTTAAACAAGAACTCAGATATATTAAACAAGCAGAGGAGATGGTGAAGAAAATAATTTTTAAACTTGGAGAATGGAGGATTGACGCAAACCAGGCAGGAGACAAAAGAGAGTATATATTTACACTAAGTACATAAGAGAGTTTGGCACATAGACATATAATTTTAGTTTTCTTCAGCACATTTCTTTAGTTCTTCATTGAGGTTAACTTAAATTCCTACACCCCAGACAAACTGATATGTTAGAACTCTCTCTAGAAGTCCTTATTCTAGTTTATTATGACTTCACCTGGCCCTTCAATAAACCTATACAGTGTCTGTGTAAGACTGCTTAAACTTAGCATTCAGGCTATACCCAGTAGAATCAGTCACTCTCTTGGCTGTTCTATACCCCCTCAGAGTTTAGTTTTCTTTCACAGTTAAGGCAGATGGATCTTAACAGTACCAAAAAGCCATTCACAAAGAACTCCTAGTTCTTGTACTCCCCGAGATGTTTTTTTTCCTGACTCAAATATTATTGCACTTATGACAAGGAGAGCTAACCTCCTACCCCTTTCTGCATCATACTGTTACCTGCCCAGAGTGCAGGAGGCCACAGCCAATCTGGTGCTCCATGGTTTCCAAGGTTTCCTGCTCCACCCTGAAGGTAAACAGTAAGCTTGTTTTAACAGAACTGCATTTTAAAATCAATTTTTCCTTACAATCTGTCACATCCTAATTATGTATCTTATCGAAAATAGTAACTCTGTTTTACAGACTAAAGAATCCTAGAAAGGGGTGAACAAAGCTGTAGACTGCCACAGGGTATCATCATTAGTTTCTAAACAAAGAAGATCATTATAACTAAAACATATTTGAGAGGTGGGACAGATGTGAGTGGAAGCATTGTACTGTCATTGCAACTTCTCCTTGCTATTCATAATAGCTAAGGGTTGTATTTAAAGCAGCTCTGAAAGCTGAAGACCAGGCACTCTACCCATTAACTACAAAGATAAGGGCATTTAAAGGAAAGCGGTTTTTGTTACATTATGCAGGAAAAAATAAGTTGTTTCTTCACCACTTTACTAATTAAGGAGACCTGACAATTCACACAGAAAATGGTGGGTGTTTCCCCTAGTTATCCAAAGAATGTGAGAGAAGAATGCCAACTTTTGTGGTAATTGTTTTGGAAGCTTCGAGCTTCATGTTGCTGTACCTCTCACTTTGTGGGACGTGAGAATGTTTCTGTGAGCTTTTTGAGCCAGAGCATTCATGTATTATTAGATCCACCACCCCTGGATTTTCAAGATTAAAATACACTTAATATTGCTCTGCATAACTTCAGCATCAAGGTTTTCCTTGAAATTATGAACTTTCATGCTTTTTATGAACAGTAAACTATATTCCTACATTAGACTTCTAGAATAAGAATATGTATGATGTGCTTTATCAACAACTGTTACTGTTATGATGTGTGAACATCTTGGAACCAACCCTAACGCTGTTAGTATTTTCATCCTCTTGCTCTGACTGGGGGAAAGTATGCACTTCCTGATCAAGCCCTGGTACAAAAAAGGAGAGCCACATTTCCACAGATACATCTAGCACAGTGTAGAAACTTTCCACCACAGTAATTATATCATCAACGTGTATAAATGCAGGGTAAGATCCCTCCCCCAGGATATTAACACAACCCCAGATGCTGTTTTTATGGTTTGATTCTATTTCTAATGTCTTCAGCATGACCAAATTTAGTTTCAGATGCTCAGAACAGAAAGCTCTAACTGAACATGTTCCCTATTTAAGGTGCAAAATGTTGGCTCTGCTAATGTTGGTGGCACAGTTCCCATTGCTTTTCATAGAGCCAAGTGTTAATCTCATGAGTCTATAAAAATGATTCCTTACATCATTTAGGGTGTGGTGGAAATATGCAATCACAAAGCACCTCTGAGATTAAAGATCAAAGGAACTGCAAAGAGTATCATCCTTAAGTATTGTTATTAAGTATTATTAAATTGGAACCAGAACACATAGCAAAAGTGTTTCATTGTGTGTTGAGGCAAAGTGCTTTTATCTCAGGCTGGAGCACAAATATAATGTAATGTTACCCTGTGTGTAACAGCCTTTCCACCAATTGTCCATGTGGATTTTTCTCTGTATTTTGCTGCCTACCTAAACTTTGCTACCATAAAGATAATTTCAAGCATGGTTAAACTTTAATTATATAAGCAACCCAAAGTTATTTTGCCACTCCCTGTGCACACGTGTTTCAGAATTATTTGCAACATTACAATGCATTTTTAAGGACATCAAACATGGCACTTCTTTGTGATGGCCCTAAGATTAATGCCACTGCAATATATTTGTTTGTTAAGCTGGCTTGTATGTACATAGAAATACTGACAAGAGCCTTGTTACAAATTAAGCCTTAATTCTCTACAGTTTTTTCCTTTAGAAAGCAAAGCAAGCAAAAGCTCTGGGATATTCTCATTGGTTTTTCATGAAAATGACTCTCTCTATAGGGGATAATTTGAATTTGGCATGTATATACACTGAATGTATAAACACAGAAAAGTGTTAGCCCTCATATAACTTATGCAAAAGTGGCTAGCACTATTTGCCTTTAAACACTTTCCAAATGTGAATTGATGAATATATTAACTCTGCATAAAAAGATGGCACCTGAGACAGATACTAGATGAACACTAAAGCCTATTAAGGGGAAAAATCAAAATACCAAGAGGAGAATGACAAGGCATACACTTCAGCTATTACGGCTGACTTTTGAGTTCTGACTAAATTGTAATTAATTGTGGGGGAGGAGGGCTGTTGCATATCAAATGCTTAATACTGTCACACACACACATACAAATATCTGCTTTAAACATGTAGAGCATCCTATCAAACCCATTTCATATCTTTCTCTGAAGGCTTCGTTAAGAACATAGATTGGCTTCAGCAAAACTGCATATTCTCCTGTGAACACCTGTAAACTGTTGAGTTTAATTGGGCAACATCTGGCACTGATTGTGAATTTTCTTGCCTATCTCATTACATTTCTGGCTATGACATTGTGGGATGTGAGTTGTTTACAAGAGCTATAACACATTTTAAAGATCTTCAAGAAAGTTATTAAAATAATTCCTGGGAATGCTCATGCACAGTTTATGCACTTAACTTCAACAGTTTATTCAGACTACAGATGATTGATTTAGGTACTAGATAGTAATTCTATTTTGATAGCATTATTGCTTTTATTTCCACCCATTTGTGGCCAGTCAGAGAATTGGTACTTCTAAAGCTTATTATTTCTTTATTTATATAATATTACATTTTTCTCCCTAAATGGGATGGAAAACGGCTTATCATATTGTCCCCCACCACACACACACACACTGTATCTTATCTTCGTAACAGCAACATCATGAGACAAGTTAGGCTGAAAGATTATGATGGGCCCAAGGTCACTTAGGAAGCTTCCTTGGGAGTTATTCCAGGTCCTAGACTGACACTAAGCCACATCAACTTTGGCTGTCATTTGGTGCTATATTATACATTGAGGAATCTTCCATGTAACATTGTCACATGCAAGAAACTTATGTTGAGATGAGAGTGAATGATCATCCATCAGCCAAATCTGGTCATTCTAAGTTTACAACTGTACAAACTATATGATACAATTACTTATCCTTGAAAATAGGGCTTCCAGTTGTATGGGTGAAGACTATAGGTACACATTCATTGCCAATATTATCCTTAACACGAATAGATGGGGCAGGGCTAGCACATACATTCCTTCTCCTTTTGAGAGCACATGTATGAAAATTACCCCAGACAGTGGTGCAAAGCAGCCAATGGAAACTATGAGTTAAAAACCAGGAGACTGACCTGTTCCAATTTACAATGTCTTTGATCCCCACCCCACCCCTTTACCAAGATGTTTGTCCACACTCACCTCCTCCAAATGGTTCATTTTTTTTGTAGATCCATTGATTTAATGTTTGTCAATCTGTTCAATCATTGTGTCATGTAATCGCAGGTTTGTTTAATGTTGCTTCATGTAATCATGGATTTACTTGCAAGTAAATTTATCTGCACTTAAGAGAAAATGCAAAGAGGAGAGGTAAGAAAAACAGCCCAAAATTTTAAAATGCATGAAATGATGAAAACCAAGAGGCAAAGAGGAAAGGAGTGAGGTGAGGGACATGAAAAAATGGCCGGCCAGGTTTTGAGAGGAAAGTTGAGGGAAGGAAAAGAAGTTTGAGAAACAGATTGGCTTCTCAGTGATAAATTTAAAATGTAACTGCATTGCAAGGGAAGCTAGCTTGGAAACATTTCAACCAAAAGAACTGTTGTAAAAGGAGGGTTTTTTTTAATTGTTTCCAGGCTGGAAATAAACAGTTTTCAAAACCAAAGAGTGGGGGGGAATCAATGTGGAACTCCACAGATGAAATGTTTCATTTCCTAAAAATGTTTTAAAAGGTGTGTGCAGAAAGGGCCACTGTTAAGGTTTTCAAAGTTTAAGAGCAGAAGCTGGGACTGAAAAAGGAGAATTTGAAAAATGATTAGCAATGCAGGTGAGTTTGCCCTAAGATGAATTCCAGGACAGGAAATGTCCTAAATCAGAAATAGTTATTGAATTGAACACTTTGCAGCAGGATTTTACTGGGTATAATAGCAAAATCCACATGCAAATGATCACTAAAATGCATTGAAAGTGGATTGAAATATTGCAAGAGTATAACAAAGTATTAAAATATGTCTAGAGATTGTTATTTTCTAACATGTACAATTTAAATACTGCAATACCACTTTTCTCTTTTTTGTTCACCTCAATTTGTATTTTTAAATAGTCTTTATTTGTTTAAGTTTATATTGTTTATATTGTTTAAGTTTAAACAGTAAAACATGATTTTTAACCGATGTTTTACTGATTTGCCTCAATTATTAGATACAGTATTTGGTAGATTTATAATCAGGCCCAGATTCTGTTCCCTCAAAACTTAATTTCTACCTGATGCTCCCTAGGGAGAGTGGAGGAAGGTAGCAATTGTGACAGACAGTTCTTTGAGGTAGTGTCTAACTCAGGTAACTTGTCACAACATGGTTATGTTTCCGCCATAAGTTGCTTAGGAGGTGTTCTGAGAAAAGGCATAGATTTGTCCCTATACCTTTTATTGATGTGTAGGAAGAAACTGTATAAAAGGGTGTGCATTTGAAAAATTGTCATTTTAATTATGTATCTTAATTTCAGAAAGGGCAGGATTATCACTTTTATTGTGAATGTATTTATTGTATCAGAAAATTATGTCAGAAGAAATGTCCATTTTCATTAATGATGATTCAAGGTATGTCCATCACTTCTGATGAAGGAAGATTGGCAGTTTTTCTGGAACAGCTGATTTTTTTTCACCAACTGGCACCAAGCATTAACTGATCTAGTCATCCATTTCTACTGAAGACTCCTAAGTTTCAAGTGAACAAACGAATAAGTTTATGGTCCTCTGAAAATGTACTCATAGTTATCTGTCTTTCCATTGGTCTCAGTAAATAAAATGCTAGAACAGGAAAGTGCTGCCTGAAAAAGTTTTTGCCTCCAAAAGGCACCAAAATTTCAGTAAATCTATTCTTCCCACTACACTAAAGACACACATCCCGAGGTTAAAAATGAATTGGACAAAAGAGTCCAATGTTATGGTTCCCTGAAGAAGGTGTCCAAGCCATAAGGGGAAAAAATTATTTCTGAGCCAATTATTCTAAACTCTAAACAGTGGCACCCTTCACAAACATAAAACACAAGTGAACAACAGTTAAGATAAGAATAATATATTAATAATAACAAAGCATCTTCCCCACCACAGAAAACACGTGTGCCCCGTGTAACTAACCTTCAGGGGAAAATGAAAAGCTAGCCTCCAGTAGTAATCAAAACAAATACCAATCTGTGGTCCAGGAGAGGGACCAGCAGAGGAGTCTGAAGTCCAGTCCAGGATCTATATACTTGAAGCAAGATCTAGACAAGAGTCCTCCAAATTAATCTAAGATTTTGTTTGGATTTTGGTTTTGTTTCCTTTCCACCAGCTACATACAAGGAACAGTGAGAGGGAAACTGCTGCTCAAGATAGTGGGATTGGCCAAGGGCAGCTCTAAATCTCTCCTTGGGATCAGTTTGGCCGGGGGACCTGTCTCTTTTCTCTCCTCCCCCCACCACCTTTTGCAGGAAGCACAAACATGTTACTGTAGAAGAACTCAGAATAAGATCTTTCAAATGATTATCCAATGAAAAATATCAGGAAGCCTTCCACTGTGGTAACAAGAAAGTTGGAAAACTTTTAGGGTTGGCAATATCCAGTAGTGTACCCCTAGTAGGAGGAGCAGTTTCTCCTACTTCTGTACTACTGTGAAACCAAAAGTTCCACATTGTCCATGTTTTAATGAAGCAGGATCCCTGTCTTCTAGCTACAGCTGAGTAGCAGTTTGACCTAAGTTTATTATACTAGTGCAGTCACAATCATTCATGCAGAATTAGAAAAGAGAAACAAAGTCAGAAGAAAAAGAATTCCATGAGGAGGAGGAGGAAGAAGATGAGGAGGCAGCGGCTTGAACACCCATCATTTCAGCTTGTAGTCTGTTTGCTGGCCATAAGGAGTTCATTTTTTGTTCACCTATTCATGTACAGTTTGTGTCTGGTTATCAGGATATTTTTCATGTATTCATACATTTTCAGCATGGTTCCATGACTTCACATTTTCCCACAGTTTAATAGCAGACCTACTTTCCCCTCCATCATAGACATGTTGTCACCATATGCCATTTGGCAGCCAATTGTACAAATAAACCATGAACAAATCAATTTGTGAGATAGCCATCATAAATAACACACTGTATTTGCAAAAAGTTATACCATACAGCGTTGGTTTAAGTCCATGTTTTTAACATTTCATGCATGCCCATTTTTGCACAGCCTTATGGGATACTTTGTTCCCTCCCTCCAGACATCATTTAATCATCAGACCTAGCCATCCATCATCCTAGATAGAATTATTTTGCCTATTGTGCTGATTCAGAAGCTCTTACAAGACAAAGAAATGAAAAATCTCCAATACAGGAAAACAAAACACCAGTAGCACTGCTACTCACCTGCAAAGTTATTCAACAGTCCTTTGAAACAGACAGCAGACAGGTGAGCAGATAAGTCATTCAGTTCATAGGTCATCTACAGAATTTATAACATGCATATTTAAAAATCTGTGACATGTTTTATGTTAGGATTAAAGGTAGTTCCCAGGTCTGACAACATGGGAGATCACAGCTTTGTCGAATCTAACACCATCTCTGTTCTCACAGAATATGAGCTATTTCATTATTTATTGTTATGTATTGATCTCTTTATTTAGAACATGTGTATGCTGTCTCTTCAGAGTCTGTCCAGGGTGGGCTCAAATGAAAAAGCGCTAAAACAGTACCAACAAGTAAATCAAAATGACTCAAACCAATAAAACAATGAAAACATGCCAGGACATAAAAGAATAAAGACTACTCTGTATACAGCAGACCATAAAACAACTTTAAAAAGTAGATAATCTTTTGTTAAAAATCTAGGTAAAGAGAAATGTTTTATCCTGATAGCTTAAAAAAACTAAGGCAGGTGGCCAGGTGATCCTTCAGAAGGAAGGTATTTATAGGCCAGGCACTATTGAAAAGAATAAGTCTCTTTCGTCTCTTTCAATGGAGACCCAGGTGGCCCATACAACCCAGGCTGTGTTTTTCCATCTTTGTCAGGCCCGGCGGCTGGACCCCTTCCTCTCCCACGCAGACCTGGCCACAGTGATCCATGCAATGGTCACCTCCAGGCTGGACTATTGTAACTCGCTCTATGCAGGCCTACCCTTGCGTTTGATCCAGAAATTGCAACAGGTCCAACATGCGGCGGCTCGCCTGCTCACAGGGGGCGCCTTCTGTGACCATATCCAACCAGTATTGCATCACCTTCATTGGCTCCCAGTTGAGTTCCGAATCATCTTCAAGGTATGGGTGCTTACCTTTAAGGCCTTACACGCCCTGGGACCCTCATATCTTTGGGACTGCATTACCCCATATGTCCCTACTAGGCCTCTGCGCTCAGCAGAGACCAATCTTTTGGTAGTCCCTGGCCCCTCAATGATGAGGCTGGCCTCCACGCAGGCCAAGGCCTTTACAGCCCTGGCCCCTGCCTGATGGAACACTCTTCCTCCAGCTGTCCGGGCCCTGCGGGATCTTGGTGAGTTCCGCAGGGCCTGTAAGACAGAGTTGTTCCGCCGGGCTTTTGGAGTGTCCAGTCATTGATAGGTGCCCCTTCCTCTTCCTCGACTTCACTTCTGGGTCTCTTATCACCTATGGGACCCGTTTCTCCCTCCTTTTGGGAGGGTTTTAATGAGGGTTATTGCGGACATTGTTTGTTACTGATCGCTGTGTTTTAAATTGTTTTAATGTATTTAAGGGTTATTGTATATATGTGATTTATGTTGTTCACCGCCCAGAGCCCTTTGGGGGTAGGGCGGTATACAAAACCCAATAATTAATTAATTGATTGATTGATTGATTGATTGATTATTAATTAAAAGTTGCCCATCAAGAAAGGCAAATACTGTTTGTAACAATGCAAGCATATATGTTCTTGTTAGTTTTGTTCTGTTTGTGTATAGGGAATCTCTAATGGCATAGCAGGAGGGTTTCAAATTGTTCCAATGTATTTTCAGTTGGTGAAGGTTACTAAGGAGAGTGTGGTGTAGTGTGTATGTTCCCTTAAGAGACTCGCCCGCCACTCTGCTCCAGGGAGGGGCGAAGGGCTGGGTAGAAGCCTTATATAGGCTCCCGGCCACCCCTCCTGATGACGCTGACACCCATAGTGGGCCTGGCCACCGCCTGCCTTCCACCCTTCTAAGGGGAGGCATAGCAGGGCCTCTTTGCAGTGCCTATCCCAGGCAGCAATGGCGGGCCCTGCTAATTCAGGGCCATATTTTCTACACACTTTCCCTTAGTGATGATAAATATGAAACTGCTTTGGCTGCACTGAAGGATTTTTTTGTGCCCAAGGTTAATGTGATTGCTATGCGCTAAAAGTTCCCGCAGCGGGCACAACAAATCAAATGGGGTCAACCTTTTACAAATTATATTGCAGCCGTAAGAGACTTAGTTGGTCCTCCTGCTGTAGTTTCAGAATGCTGGCTGACGATGATAAGAGACCAACTTGTATGAAAAAACCAACAAACCCCTGTGGTTCCGCAGCAGAAAGACCTGCTTCGAACGTAGAATCAGAACTATCACAGGAGAAAGCTATAATTATAGCAAATCAGATTGAAGAAGTCTTAAGTGACATTAATATGATGCACCTGGGAATTAAAGGAGAAATAGAGAAAGTGGAACTGTTACAGAAAGCATAAAAATTAACTCAAGACACCACAAAAAAACTGAAAGTATATACTGGACAGTCAGGGAGCCAGTGAAGCAGAACATTGACAAAAGCAGGTTTTCATTGTGGCTCTGTACAACATATATACTGTGGTAAGTTACTTTAAGTGCCCTGCAAAAGGAGTTGCAATAATTCTCCAACGTCACTGCAAAAAAGACTCGGGTATTTTAAGCAAGTTGTGTGTGGTGCTAAGACTGATGGAATAAAGCCAGATCGGCACATTCAATTCAAGTGTCTGTTTTAAACTCGCTTTCGGAATTTGAAATGGAAGTGAGTTCTAGGTGTCTGCAGGGGTCTGGGGGAAATCATAGTGTACCTGTAAATTGATAGGGATTGCCACTTCTTTGGGGAAAGGCCAGGATAAAGTTGAGCTGATGCGTTATGATTACTGAAGTTCCAGCAGTCTCGCATATTACCTGAGGCAATTTATTTGCAGTACTTTAAGAATATGCCATTGGTAGAGCGAAAGTTGCAGCTGGTATCAAGGATGTAGGAAAGGGGGGGTTTCTCGGGTTCAACCCCCCCCCTTGATGTCCAAAGATCCACTCACCCATTTGTGGGTTTTTAAAACATTTTTAGTGTTTTTTGGTTTTTGGCCTGCAGGGGGTGCATTGTTTAGGCTAGCAGCACCAAACTGTCAGGAATTGTTTGGGGGAATCTCTTGATGATATTTTACTGCGGTTTCGAGGTTTGGTTCAGTGGCGTATCCAAAGTTATGCGACTCCCAAATGGTGGTTATCCCCGTCCTCCATACTGGTGTTTCCAATGCTAATAGGAAGATGGCTGCCACAACCTTATTGAGAGGTCCAGTAACCTGGATACCCTAAACCAAACTTCACAAAACCTGGCAGATATCATCAGGAGAGTCTTTTATTTATACCACCCATGTTTGGTGAGGTTTAGTCCAGGGGATCCAAAGCTAAGGACTCCCAAAGGGAGTGACCCATTCTCCATTGTTTCCAATGGGGGCTAATAGAAGATGGGGGCCACATCTTTGAGGGTCCATAACTTTGGACACCCTGAACTAAATTTCACCAAACCTGGGACATATCATCAGGAGAGTCTCTTACTGATACCACCCAGGTTTTGTGAAGTTTGGTCCTATCCTTGGCAGAGACTTGTTTGCTGCATTAAGACTGATGGTGGTGAATAGATGTGTTATGGCTCCCCAAGATAAAGTGGATCGGCTTGCCACAATGGTAATGCGCCTCATTGGTTTCGTGTGACCAGGGAGAATTCCTACCGTACAAGAAGTATTGTGCTGTAGGGCTCACTCCATGGAAGGTAAAAGTGAGGCCTAATGTGGTCCCTGTGCAACAGAAGTTACAGTGATTGCCATTTGCTGTAAGAGATGCTGTGTCAGAGGAGCTTAAGAAGCTGGTACAGAAGGACATTATTGAAGAGGTGGAGTCATCAGAATGGGTATTACCTACAGTTATGGTAAGGAAAAAAGATGGGAATATAAAACTTTGTGTAGACCTGAGAGAGCCAAACAAAGCTATAATCATTGATAGCCACCCATTGCCTCATATAGAGGAGATATTTTCTGACTTGGCAAGGTCAAAAATGTTTTCTACTCTTGACTTACAGAGTGCATACCATCAAGTTACATTGCATGAAGAAAGTAGGGACCTTACAGCATTTATTACACATGATGGATTGTTTCGGTTTAAACATGTCCCATATGGGTTGGCCTCAGCTCCTGCTGCTTTTCAAAGGATGAGGTCCTTAATGCTAAAAGAGCAGAAAGGAGTCCAGTGTTATTTAGATGACATTATTATATTTGGAAAGACTCCTGAAGAGCATGAGAGTAATTTACAATCTGTACTATGGTATATTAGTGTAGCTGGGCTGAAACTTAATATGGAAAAGTGTAAAATTAGGCAGAAAGAACTTTCCTTTTTGGGACATAATGTGTCATCAGCTGGGTTGAAACCGGATTTAGATCATGTGGAAGCTATTTTACTGGTAATCAATTCCCGCTGATAAGTGATTTACAAAAGCTGCATTCCTTTTTGGGTCTGACTTCATGGTATGCAAAGTTTGTTCCTAATTATGCTTCAATTACTGAACAACTTAGATATTTATTGCATGGGAATGTAGATTGGGCATGGTCAATCCCGAGACTGCAGGCCAGTTTTGACATTATTACTGTAAAAAGATCTGATTGTCCATAGCCCAGCTTTATGCATTTTTGATCCATCATTGCCCACAATTGTAACAACAGATGCCTCTACGAAGGTTTCTAGAGCTGTAATGACCCAGCTCCATGAAAGTAAGGTAGAAAAAACAGTTCGCATTACCGTATCAAGGATCGCCTAACCCAGATTGAAAGGAAATATTTCATGGTTGAAAAAGAGGTGCGTGCTTGTGTCTGGGCTTATAGAAAAGTGGGAGAACTTACCAGTTGGGCCATGCGTTTTAATTCATTAAGGCTGCATCGATTATTGTCCCCATGACAACGTTGTTGACATCAAAGTTGATTAGGAAGGGCAGGAAATTCCAATTAAGCCATTAAGCGATAGATCAGCACAGTTGCTTTCCTTTACTTTTGAGATAGAATATAAACCAGGAAAGGAGAATGTAACTGCAGATTGCTTGTCCCAATTACCTTTGCCATCTCCAGATACTTTGCTAGAGGAGGATATAGAAATAGTGGCACTCCTTTCAGGTAGTGCAATTGCAGTTACACTGGAAAAGCTTCAGACTGCATGTTCAGCATGCTCAACCCAACAGAAAAGGGTTTTTGAAGACCAAGTGGCCTAGTAAGGAAAAGTGGCTTGAACCAGAATTGATACCCTATTTTAGAGTCTGTGAGGAGTTACCCTTACAAAATGGCTGTATACTACGAGGAACACATCAACAGCTGGTCCCAGAATTGTTGCAGCCTATGCTGATAAAGCAGAGATTGAGGGATCTGTATTGGTGGACTGGGATGGATTTTGAAATAGAAGTGGCCATTAAGGCTTGCATTACTTGTCAATCTCATGACAAAATGGCAAAAACACACCAATCACCATTGCAGCCAGTTCCATTTCCCCATTCTGCCTGGCCTGGGAGTAAAGCTTTTGCGTTATTGATATTGTGGGAACCTTTTGAGAACACGCCGCCCTATTGAGTGTACAAAGCTTATCTATTACTTCCAATAGTACTGGTTTCCAAAAGCAAATGGCTGCAGAAATAGACATTTCATATCAGGAGCAACTTGTCCCCGCGGCTATAATTAAGTTCCTCTGTAGTAGTTTTCAGTAGCGGGAAGGGGACCCTAAAGAGCTGGTCTCCGATAATGGTGCTCAATGTGACTGCAATTCTGGCAGTTTTGAAACCTTCCTGGAAGAGAATGATAATATTACACATAGGAAATCATCAGTGTATTTATCCACGTTGTAAAATCGGAGAAGTCTCAGCTTTAAATAGAAGCTTCTGAAAAGATAGCCTGCAGACAGTCAGATTGGAAGGAAAGGCGGCATGGGTTGGCGCTAATACCACTGATTCTTCTCCGCGTTTATAGAAAAAAGGCAAAGCTCAAAACATGTGGACGCACTCAGAAATTCAGCGGCACGAATATTTTCGGTAATGGCAAAGAAATGCATACTAAGCTTCGAATATTAGTGGATTCCCCAAAGTAAGAACTGATGTACCGACCAGGATCTGACTGGAGAAAAAGAGAGATCAGCCGCTAAAAGGTATGGACATTATGTTGATAAGCCGAGGGTGCTAAGGATATACTTCATTTGAAATGTGGATCACTTGTGAGAGTAAGAAGACCAGGATTGTGCGGTAAAAGGAGAATGTAAATTTATCCCACCTTAGGACAGAAAGAAGTCTTTGGCTAACGATATTTCGGACTACAATTCCCATCAGCCCCTGTCAGAATGGCCAATTGGCCATCCTGGCAGGGGCTGATGGGAATTGTAGTCCATGACATCTGGAGTGCCAAAGGTTCGCCACCACGGCTTTAGGATAATGGAAAGGAAAGGATTACATACTTATAGGTTATCAGATGGTCGTATATGATACCTGTACATGGTAGTGGTAGCAAAATGGGTTCTGAAATAGTTGATGTCTTTTTGTTGACAGTAAAGAATGAGGGTGAAGTGGTTGGTGGAGAAAAACTCTGATTCACACCCAGGATCTTCAGGTGCGTCCCCACAGATGCCACCAGGACAACAAGGATCTTTGGATACTCTTCAACAGACATCATCATCACCATTAATTCACAATATACCATCTGTTGTAGTGAGCAGAAGTAAAAGAACAAGATGACTACTTGTTTGGACAAAGGACTGTGTTTTGGGTAAAAAAAGTTAAAAAGGGGGAAAGGGGAGGGTGTAGAAATGGCAGTTGGCAGGGAAGAGAAGCAGTCGACAAGCAACTGGAATGTAGTCTGAAGGCAGAAGATCTTCAAGAAAATTATCAGCTGAGGTCTTCTAAGAGCTGAATGAGAAAGAGGCTGAACACAAGGTGGATTTGCATATTTAAGATGGAAGTGTTTAGATGTCAGAAACTTGACTGGCAAACTGGTGAAACTTGCAAACCATCAGGTTGCCACTGCCACCAAAATGCTGTGGCCCCCTTCCTGCTGGGGTGCCCTACCTTTGGTCATCCCCAGCTCTCTTGTGCAGGTACATAGAGTCTAGAGTAGACCTTCGTCAAATTCAACTCTTACACAATTAATTATTTTAAGTCTGAGAAAAGTCCCTAGATTAATTTAATTTTTTGTGCTTGCTTGCTGTAACCCATTAACAAAACTTTTCCTCTCACCCCTCAGTCACAGCTGGTGTCACTGTATAACATTAGACTTCATAGGTAGAACCATAAGGCTGACCTTGGCACCATTTCAAGAGGGGAGAAAAAGAAAAACAGTTGTTTGTCAAATTAACTGACTTTAAAAATTATTAAAATATTTCCTGTTGATTGTTTTAAATACAAGTATTTGCAAAAATCATGGGTTGTAGGTAGCATTTCTCTCTTCCTTTTGCAAAACAGAATGCTTATTCCAAATTGATCTGTGCTGCTACATGTTGGAATATCATCTAAATGCACACAAATAATTCTTTTTGCACTTTTTGTGAAGAGGTCCCATCTAGTGAATAAATCATATGCGATTGTCTTTGAATTAAAATGGGCTCTTGCAGCCCTTTGTATTCAGGCAGAAAGCTAAAAGCAAGAGTGAGTTAACATCTGACCAGCCAGACAGCACCCCTGGCTGACCCCGGCACCAACCCCAATCCATACTAGGGGGATAGAGAGGTACTGGGCCACCTGGACGCCCGCTCGTTGTGGCCCCCTTCCTGCTGGGGTGCCCAGCTCATTGCAGAGGCCTCCACAGCATGCACCATGAGCCTGCCACACCCCAAGCCTCTTATGGAGGCTCCCAACCGCAGGCAGGTCTGGCGCGCAAGCTCGGCCTCCCCATAAAGATGCGCTCCTCTGCCCAAACTGCCACGGAGCTGAGCATTCAGCACCCACCACAGCTTCACAAGCCTCACAACCAATCCAAGAGGGCCTGCCATATGGCATGTAGCCAAATGTCCATGCCCCATTTGGATAGGTGCACACCGTCCAAATGAAAGAGTGCATGCTTTTGAGTGGTTATATCAGGGTGTGGGATAATGCTACCACCGAGTTCCCAGACCACCCGCGCCACGACCTTACACACTTTCCGGCATGCCAAGTCCACTTTCCTCAACTCCCTGGCATCCTTCCACTGCAGCCTTGGGAGGAGGAAGGACCAAAACAATTTAATATCCAGTATCAGTTCCCGGACCTCACGGAGACCATCTGCAATCCGTAAGGACAGTTCTAGGCCCTTCAAAGCCAGGAGATCATTCTCACCCAGGTGGATGACAATCCCCTGAGGTGCGCCAAACCTCTGAAGTGCCTCCTGGATAGTGGGCAACAATGGCTCCCAGCGCATACCCCGCTGGCTGAACCAAGCGATGTCCACAACCTTTCCAAGGTCCAGGTCTGCGCCCCAAGCAGTTGAGGGTGCATACAGGCCAGCCCAGTGGACAATACTTTTTATTTTTCTTTAGCCTTTATTTGGCATAAAACAAATAGAATAAAATCCTATCAAAAATACAGAATTTATACTAAAAGCAGTATTGAAATGCAAAATATAGAGCATAAGTATAGGCTACTGGTTATACATCACTTCCAATAAAAAAATTGCTACCATTTCACAAGTTGTGAGATCAGAATTATCCTGTAAAAAAAGGAGTTTGCATGGAGCATCCATTTCATCAGGAATCAGAGAAAAACATATTAGAATATTTTTTAATCTAATATTTGCATGGACTTAGGGTAAAGCAGAACAATTCTGATGTACTCAATGTTTCAATTCTGTTGTTCATTAGCCACAAGATCACAATCCCTTTACTCATTTCCTTTAAGTTGTTGAATCCAATTACCATGCAATTTGTATAGCTAGAGGAAGTTACATTAAAACAACAAACAAGTGTAAAGGCTCTTCTCTGATTAGGATTAGTTAAAAGATACAGGTAGAGAGCCATCCTATTTTGATGTAAGGAAATTGAGAGATGTAGGAGTGAGCAAAGTTTTCTTCCTAGCAGCCCCTGGTTACAATTGATCCATTCTCTTCCAAAAAATTTTGTCTTTCTAATAAAATTATAGGATTCCTAAACTGGATGAAAAGGTAGAAAGAGGGGTCGAGAGGTATGCCAAGTGATTAGATCTTTCTCTCTATTAGAGAAAACCATGGATTAGCCTGGGTGTCAGATAAGAGTAGGGTACAAACGGTAGCGCCATTGCGTCAGCAGGAAAAATGTAGGCGAAGCCAGAATTTAAAGGCTCTCGACCAGGCCCTATAAACTAATGAATTTTGACCCAGTTCTAAGCAAAGGGCCACATAGGGTACACAGTTCAGTAGGCCCATAATTTTATGGAAAAATTTGGATTAGACCATATTCAGAGAGTCGTCAACTGCATGTAGCCAAATGGGAACTCCATATAATAGCTGCGCTTCTGTCTTTGCATTAATTTTTTTTAAATTTATTTATTGATTTTCAAAAATTAAAATACATAATGGTAAATTAACAAAAAGAAAAGTACAAATAGTGTTACATAATCAGAAGCTGTCCATAAGTTCTCCTTTTCTTCAATAAGGGAGTTATACAATAAAGAAAAAAGAAAGAAAGGCACAGAGGCCTTTACTGTTACATGCTGTTATTTCACAACGTTACCACATTAATATTGATAATAAGAATTTTTTAAGAAAGAAAAAAAATGTACAGTTAAACAAGTCATTATTGCATATCTTCCCCACCTCAATACAATAGGGGTGGAGATTCTTATGTAGCTACTAACCAGGATTAAAAACTTGTCTTTGCTAAGCAGAGTGTACTGATATTCCCCCCTCCCTCTGCTTCTAATTTTACGCCTCTGTAGTTAACCCCTCCCCGGACCTCCCTCTCTAGGGACAGCACATTCCTCAGTGATAAAATTAAAAGTGAGTAAGCTCCCAAACTACCTATACAGGTTGTCTACATTTCTTTAATCTCTAATCTAACTCATATTATTACTAATTATCTATAATAAGTTTAAAACCAGTTTAATCATTTTATATTTATTTCAGACATTCTATCTTTTGTTCTGAAATATCTGTTGCTTCATTACATCTGTAAAAAAAGAGAGAAGAATTTGTTAATATTTCAGCTCTTCATGTGGGGTTTATATTTGTATGAAAGTTTTATTAGTTCTGCTTATAGATAGTATATTTGTAGTTAGTTCTATCAGTTTGGAGATTAGTCAGTTAATAAACTCCATGTTTTAAAATTAGTATTCTATCGGCTTAATTATTTGGTTATGTTTCTCTGACAGATATCTAAAACCAAAATGGGTCCATTTTTTTGATCTTATTCTTCTAGTGAGTCTTTGTTCTTTAATTGGTTTGATAGCCTGTCCATCGCATGCATAATATGACATTTTATCTTCCCATTCCTTTCTAACGTTGGTATATAATCCAAGCTTTTCCAAAGTGTTTTGCCAGTGTAAGACTATAGAAGGCTGTTAGCAGTCATGTATGTGGATGACACCTTGTTTATGTTCTTTCCAGCTTTCCTTGTGTTTCCTCTAGTTCAGGATCTAACAGGTAGGCTTTAAAAGATGTCTCTCCTTTAAAATTGAATTTTTAGGGAATTTTTCTCGATGCAATTATGCACTCTTTACCTCCAGTACTTGCTGTACCTCCTTACAAGACCAATTTCACACATGAAAAAGTGTTCCAATCTCGGCTTTGCACTTCCAGGCATAACGGTAGATACCCCTTTTGCATTTTTTTTGTCAATTTTACTGGTGTTATGTAACGCTCTATAAAACATTTTAAACTACTGTTTTCCATATGTCCGGGATAGGGGTAAGTTAGCTTTTATAAATGCCTATCCAGAACTTATTCACATTGGTTTGAAGTGTTGCCATTACTTTCCCTGTGTTTTCTCTGCCCATTTCACCATTGCATTTTTAACAACTTCAGTCTCCTGTAGCTTGCTAGTAATACATGTGGTAGAGTTTAAAGCTAAGTTCCTTCTTCCCTGTATATTTAATTCGCTTCTTCTAGTCTATTGGCTTCTTTAGTGAACCCCCATTCTTCCTTTGGTCCCTTTATAAACTCTGTCTCTTAGTTGTAAATATGGAAAACCATTGGATCTGACATTCTTCCTTCGTGATTCTTATTCTCGGTTTAAATTCTATTTCTCTACCCACCCAGTTTGTGGTATCTTTATCCAGCTATTATTATTAATTGTATCCTTTATTTGCAATGCTTCTGCCCTTGATAACCACTGAGGTATTCCTGTAAAGAATATGTCTCTGTATTTGTTCCAGATCTTATATAATGGCCCTCTGACACAGTGGCTTTTAAATGCTGTGTTTCTTACCTCCTTACTTGATTTGTTTGGCCATAGATAATTATGCGGTAATTGTGGTAAATCAAAGCCTTCTAGTTTGAGTAATGTTTTGTTGTTTAAATGAATCCAATCTTTTACCCATGTCAGTGCCGCTGCATCATGGTAGATTCTCAGATCTGGTACTGCTAAACCACCTCTCTCTTTTATATCTATCATGTTTAAGTATTTTATTCTTGGCTTTCTCGGCCCGGGACTCATATAAACCTGAAGTTAGATCTTTATTCTCCATGATTCAAATATTTTATTGGATGTGATTGAAGGCCGGGATGTTCTGGAATAAGTATAACATTTCTGAGGGAGTGCTTTTATCATCTTTAAATATGTTATAATTCTTCCTAGATAAATGGATAAGTTTCAACTGCTGCCATTTATTCATGTCCTTTTCTGATTTTTCTGACCATTTCAGCTCATAATTATTCCCCTCTCTAATAGTATTTTGCATTATTATTCTCTTCCCACTGTAAATATCTAAAATATTTTTTACTTTCTTTGCAGTTTTAATGCCCGTTTTTTCTTTCTAGTTCCTTTTGTTCTTTCTTCTTGTCATGTTTTCTAGTGTCAGTAAGTTTGATTTCTTTACATAGTTAATTTTGAAAACTCTGCTAATTTCTTTTCCATATATACTTCCACATAGCAATTTCTTTTAATGTTTTAATTTTGTTCAAGGGTTCTGGGTTTGTGAAATATTACCAAGTCATTCATTGCATAAGCTCTCTCAGTTTGTAAGTTACACCCTTTAATTTTTGGACTTCCTGTTAATCTCTTTTCTAATTGGTTTTTATGTTCAATTTCAAATGCTCCTAATCACCTCACTATAAATAATAGTGGTGATAAAGGTGCCATTGCATTCTTGTCTGGTCCCTCTGGTTTATCTTTTAGAAATTGTTTGGTTAAATCACCATTTATTTTTATTTTCGGCCTTCCTGATCAGTGGCATATAAATACTGTTATGATCGCATTCCAAAAATGTCCCCATTTTCGATTCCTGTTTTACCAATCTTAGTAGGAGTGATAGCGTCCAATTTGGACTCTTGGTCAAATAGCTTTTTTCTCAAGGCCTAGAAAGCATAGCGCCATTTGTTTTCCTATGTAATTGTTTAAATATTCTATTATTATAAGTGATTAAAAGTTCTCACGATTAGTGTTTAATTTGCCTCCGCCCGGTAAAAAGCCTGTTTGTTCTTCTTTCTGAGATGCATTATTTATTACCTTTTTTGAGTCTGCTGGCTAGTATGTACCTGTAAAATATCTTGTAACTCTAGGTTCAGTAAATGATATGGGTCTTCAAATTCTCTCACTTCTCAGAAATTTCCTTCTTTACCTTTAGGGACTTTCAGCGTAATGTTTGCTTGTTGAGCCATTGATCTCCGGGATCTCTGGGCACCTTCTAGCGATTTGTATTCATCAAGTATTTCCAAATATGGGCCCAGTGTCTCAATATAGGTTTTGTAGTATACTGCCGATAGACCATCGGGTCCTGGAGTTTTATTTTTAAGTCCTCTAACTGCTTCTACTATCTCAGTTAATGTTATTGTTCTGTCCAAGGCTTCCTTATCATCTTGTGAGATCTGATCAATTTTTTGTTTATCTAGGTAGTCCTTAACTGCCTGGTATGGTATATTATCTTTCTGGTATAACTCAGTATAAAACTTTTGAAAGGCCTCTTGTATATTATCTGTATTTGTAATTGTTTGAGAACCTTGTTTCAATTTAGTTACATAGTGCTTCTCTTTTTCTTTTCTAACTCTTATCGCCAACCATCTTCCTGGCTTATTACCTGAAAATAATTGTTTCTGCTTAAGATAAGTAATATTTCTGGCCATTTTGTCAGTTAAATGTGTTTCTAATTGTTGTTTCACCTGTCTAATCTGCTTTTCTATTTTAGTTTTCTTTTTGCTCCTTACTAGCTCAGCTTCCAGTCTTTTCAAATTTCCCTCAAGCTCTTTTAGTTTTTCTTTTTTTTTCTTCCTAACGGTTTATTTATTTCCCTCTCACTTATTAGGTGTCCCCCCCCCCTTTAACTACAGCTTTATGGAGCATCCCATATAAATATATTATGATTTTGATAACCTAACCAGCATTTAATTTCCCAGTGCATTCTTTGTGAAGTTTTTTTCTGTATATTCGATTTACTTCACTGCTTTTAAGTGCAAAAGCCAGTCTTTCGGCTTCTTACTTCCTTTCCAACTCCTAGTGGTGCATCTGTGCTTTTATTTCCCATAGAATGGGGCTGTGATCTGAAAATAATCGTGGTATTAATATCTATTCTTATTGAATGTCAAAGTTAGCAGTGACACAGTTCTTTGTTACCCATATCAATAAGGTCAATTTGGTGTAAAAGTGTGTTTTATGCCTGGCAGAGTAAAAGGTGTAATCTCTGGCGTTACTTTCCTTGGCCCTCCACAGGTCTGTTACTCCGAGGTTATTAACCATGTTTAAAAAAGTCTCTGGCAGCTTGTTCTGATTTCTAAATCTGTCCTGTGCAGCCTTCTCCTTATTTTTTTTTTTTTCTTTTAAGTGCTCTGTTGTTTTGTGGTTCCTAAATCTGGGTTTACTATCCCAATTAAAGTTTCACCCTAAAAGCAAATCCATCCATTCTCTGTCTATGTCCCTGGCCCTATCTTCATTATTATAAGTAAGTTTTATAGTAGAATACACTTCTTGTTAATATTCGGCAAAACCGCATATACCCCCAGCATAACAATCCTTTTCTGGAATGGTGTGGAAACTTCTACACCTAGAAATCTTCCTTCTTTGTCAGATATAATTTCCTTCGGTTGTAACCTCTCATCAATGTACATAGCAACCCCCCTTTTCTTTCTCTTGTGACTAGCATAAAACAACTTACCAAGTTTTTTGTTTTCTAAATAATATTCTTCACCTTTTTTAATGTGTGTCTCCTGCAAACAGGCCACAGAAATCTTTTCTTTAATTAAATAATTGAAATATGTTTCTTTTTTCCTTTTTTTCTCCTCCGGAAGCTTTCTTAACCTTATCTTCAACATTCCAATTCTAGATATTTTGATTTCTGGACATCTTTACCTTTATGATGATGAGCATCCGTGGGCTTCTGGTAGGGTCTCTTCGGCGGTTTTCGAGGAACTCTGTGGTGCTCGGGTATTGGTCATGTGATATTCATCCTCCTTTCTTTTATATTTAAATGATACTCCTTCCTGGGGCTAACCAGCTTAAAAGTAACATTTTGGGGAGATCCTCAAACGACGATCAACTAGTTTTTCATAATACTTTCTTTCTGGCGAATTGAAGTTGGTATTTCTTTCAGGACAATGATGTCCTTGCCACTGATTTGAAGTTTGTTTCTGGCTTGTGCACACAGTATAAGGTCTCGGTTGAATTTCCTGACGCATTTCACCATTACTTCTCTGGGCAGTCTGCGTTCTCTTGCGAACTTTGAGTTAATCCGGTATGTCATGTCAATTTCTTTGAGTGCTTCTTCAATAGTCAGGTCCCAGATGGGTGCAAAAAGCGTTGCAATCTTTGTGTAGAGGTCTTCTTTTTCCTCCTCTGGGATCCCTCTTAACCGTAAAAAGTTTTCTTTGAGGTGGAATTCAAGCATTGCTGCGTTGTCCCCACATGCCTTCAATTGTACTTTCTGTAGTAATTCTTGCAGACTTGCCCTCTTTTATCATGTCTCCTTTCATTATGTCCAGAAATATGTTGTCAGTTAGTATATTACTCACATGGTTTATTTTTTCTTCTAGTTTCTTAATCTGCGATAGCTCTTGTTTAATTTCAGTCAGCTGGTTAGAGTTTTCCGTCTGTTGTGCAAGCAGTTGCTCCATCATTTTCTCTAATTTGGTGTTTCCATCGTGGTGCTGTTTATCTGGGGTGAACAAGTCAATTGTTGTCTGTGACTTTAAAGCTTTATCTGTCCCGTTTCTCTTTGGATAAGCCATCTCACTTCTTTTCCAAGTGGCAGGATTTGGTATTTTATTTCTTTGTTCCTCTGGTTTACTTATTTTAACAGCGTCGGAAGCCCTCGCTCGAGCTGTTTGGTTTAACTCTGTTATAGTTTTACTTCCTGGTTCCTCTTATTCAAAACAGTTCCTGGTTCATAGGTAAATTGGGGCTTCCGGTTCAACCATGGCTGCCAACGCAGGTCCTTAACAAGAAGGGACACTACCCGTGTGTGCATTTCCCCCCAGCAACTACATAAAAGGGGTTGAAATTTGTTCCAAACGTGGGGACAGATCAAGGAAGAAACACAGCAAACGAATTGGTCTGACAAGACCGACGGGACTGTGATTTGGAAAAGCAACGCACCACGGAGAAAACAAGGAGGGGGCAGCCGGGCTGAACAGCCGTGAGCGCTGAAACGAGTAAGATCAAACGGAACTATTAGCTTTGAAGAAAACGCTCCGGCCCACAGCAAACACCCAAACAAGAAACTTTAACAAGCACTGACACCAGACAGAAAGCACATTTAAATGTAAATTGCTCCGAATCCTTGAACAAACAAACGGCTTGAATGCAAAGTGCCTCAAGGGAGGGAAAGGAGCAAGAAGATTACCATTCACAGCAGAACCTGGAGAGAAGGAGAACTGTGAGTTAAACCTGACATTTTTATTTTGTTTACCTATGTTCTGAACGATCGGTGGCAAAGTGCCAATTAGCCTTATGTAAGGGCCGCAAAGGACTCTTGGGAGATCCGGTGACTTCAAAATAACTTCCCAGTTCATGAATTAAAACGGAAAGAAACATGCATTAATTTTTTTAATGCTGCTGGAACAAGGGAGTGGCCCTTTCCATAGAAAAAGCGTCCAATAGCACAGTAACAGTTGGTAGCAGCTGCAATAGCAGTTTTTTTGTGGGGTAACCAGGAAAGGTTATAAGAAAAAAAATTCCAAGATATGTATATTGTTTAACCTGCTCCACTGGCACATTGTTAATCGCCCAGTTATGTTTTTTATAATGTTTAGCAAAGACCAAAATCTTGGACTTTTGATGGTTAATAGCTAATCCATTATCTACACAATACTCCCCGCATCTGTTCAGCAGTCGACTAAGTCCAACTTTTGAACGAGATAAAAAGAACAGTGTCATCAGCATATAAAAGAATTGGGATGTGCGTTGTGCCTAATTTAGGGGCATGGCTGTTAATTCCCACAAAAGCTAAAGGTAGATCGCTCAAAAAAAGATTGAAAAGGTTTGGTGCTAATACACAACTTTGCCTCACACCTTTGTAAGTTGGAATGAAATCGGTCGTAAGACTTTCTTGCGAGCCCTTTACAGTTTGTACCATTATAGAGTTGCCTTATTAAATAAAGGAGTTTATTATCTATTCCTTGTGCAACCAATACTGTTTCCAATGATCCATATCTGAGTCTGACTTTCCTGCAGGTGAGGTCTCACGTACGTTTTGTAGGCTAACGAGTGCCAATGACCCACCGCCCGGATTTCCTCTGAGGAACAGCCATCACATCATAAGAAACATCCTCATCATAAGAAATAGTGGTGGTGTCACCCGCCAATGCCCTGGCTCGGAGAACATGGATCGTGTGAGCCACTAAGTGCCAGGCCCAGGCCAGGTAAGCCACAGTGATTAAGGCAAGATACTCCCCAAAACTCCAAAGCCAGTTATTGAAGGTGCGGTCTACGCTGTACTTGCCACACAGTTTCTTCTTACTAGAGCCCGTCTCCCCCGGGTCACCTTCGGCCTTCACGCACCGAAAAACATCCGTAAAATACCCATCCAGGACCCTCTCTCTCAGTTTCTTAGGAAGGTGTGAGCCACGAGGGTTCCCGGAATCCCAGGGCGGAACAGGTCCCATCACCTCAGCTGGTTTTGTCCCACCCTCCTGGGAGGTACCCCTGTGAGTGAGCCATTCTGGGAGAATGGGAACCCCTTCCCCAACCCTCCAAAAGTTCCTGTCCACTTGCGCAGATCCCTTGTCAGAGGACTCACTAGAAGAAGAAGAACTGGGAGACCGATGACTTGAACTGGCTCATCAGGTCCTGCCCTTTAGACCTGCGAGAGATCTCCTCTGAAGGGGCCGCTGCCTCGAACTTCTGCCTGGGTGCTGGCATCCCCCAGGAGATGTTGCTGTGGTGAGACTGGGAACAAACTCACCTACCTCAAACTGTGTAAGGTTCCCTAAGGTGTTCGTCAGGCCCTGGTGTATAGGGGTGACTAGCGGAACCCCTGAGATTCCAGGTGTTACCGTCCCGCTGCCATGAGCCCCAGTTCAGGGGATAAAATAAGAAAAGGGGGCACCCATCAGGTCAAGTTGGCCTGCAAAGGCTGGACCCAGGCTTCCTAAGCACTGCAGTGAGTGCACAGGTGTACTACAACCCGGCCACATCACAGCCAATGGCGGGGCCATGAAGCTTGGAGTTAATTGCACGGTGACCACCAAGGGAGTTAACGAAGCCGCAGAAGGGATCCCCCTTCCTGCTGTTGACCCCCCGACTCCTAGGCTGCATCCCTTTGGGCAGCAGGGGAGGGGTCTGGTGCAGGCCATGCCCCACACCCTGAAACTTACCACCTATTGTGGGGCCACCGGTCCTAATGCCCAGGGATTTGCTCACTGCTTCCTCCTCTGCTAATGCCCGTGCCGCTTGGGTGCGTTGCTTCGGCGCCATATGCCAACCAAACTGCTTCCCAGCAAGGTGTCGCTAAGGAGACTATGGCTGCTCCAACGCATGCACTCTCCACAGCCTAGCTCCCCCAAATAGCAACAAGCACTAGTTCAGT
Organism: Sphaerodactylus townsendi; assembly: GCF_021028975.2. Classification (NCBI taxonomy): domain Eukaryota; kingdom Metazoa; phylum Chordata; class Lepidosauria; order Squamata; family Sphaerodactylidae; genus Sphaerodactylus; species Sphaerodactylus townsendi. The sequence continues at coordinate 52,674,536 of NC_059431.1, forward strand.
TTGCTCCAGGTGTCGAAGAAGGCTGGAGTTACCATGTGCTGCCTAATATGTAGGGAGCGTGCTCCACCCCTTGAACTCATGCGCATCACACAATCAGGCCAGGTGTGGCTCGGCCGCCCAGCCGGCCCAGGGCATGCGTGCTCACTGCTCCGGAGCTCACCATGTGCCCTGCCCACTGTCACAATTACGACCTAGTTGATTTTAGTGCCGTTATTTCTATAAGACTATTGTTTATTTAAATAACTGTATACACATTGATCATATAGTTTCAACTAATATAATCAATCAGCTGGCAGTATCCAATTCACTTAGAAGGGAATATGCTTAGGATGGCATGGTAATATTTATTTGGTCAGGTGATAGACCTATTTATGAGAAGATTAAAGAAATAGCAGCTTTAGTCTGGTTTTGAAATGGTGTTCCAAATATTTTCTGAGGCAAGTGCAGGATGTCATTCATGAAGATTACATGGCCTGTGATACTCTGCCTTCCACATGGACCTGCTTCAGTCCTGAAATAAGTCATCTGGATGAGAACTAATACACCACATGAAACTAAACCACAGCAACAAAACCACTGAAATTTCTTCAGGTAAAGCAACCCGCACTAGAGCTGCCCAAAGAAAACATAAAAGCTGCTTTAAAACATTAAAATTTCCCTGTCAAACGGGAGTCAAAGAAGACATATGGATAAGAAGACAACAACGAATGAACTTACTGCTGTTTGGTTAAAGAAAAGTAAAACATAATATTAGGGGAGGGTGGAAGGGGAAAAAAGGGAAAATGTATTGTTTGGAAATTATATCAGAAAGATGTAAATAGAATGATTATTTCAAACTATACAATTAAAAAAAATTAAAAAAATTTCCCTGTCAGTCAAATACCAAATGGTGGATTTTCTTCAACTGAATATTCCACAGCAGTGGCACCAGTGACCAAAAAGCAATAATTGCCAAAGCCCCAACCTAGACTTGCCAGAAAAGTAAACAGTTCTCAAGGGAGTCATTGTGGAAGCTTACTTGCAGAGTGCATATTTAATATGTACAAAGCTCCAGGTTTAATTCCAAGTGCGTCGTGGTAAAGGAATTCACATGCAGGACTGGATATTATCTATACCTGAAGATGAGAACTTAAAAGGAACCCTGCTGGAACAGACCAGTATTTTAACTAGTCCAACAACTATTTCGTTATTTCCAAGCAGATGCCCCTGGAGGGCCTGCAAGCAGGCCATGAAGGCTGATGTCTAACCCTATAGTTGTCCTTCAGGGCCTGGTACTGAGAGTGCTCCTATGTTTAAACATGGATGCTCTTTGTTCATGATACTGTAGAAAAGTCCTGTAATTGAGACTAGACATTACTGAGACACAAATTAGCCATTGGCAAGAAAGGTTCTTGTAATCTTCGGTTTAAAGGGACACTGTGACAATTAAACAAGAAAATGGCAGTCAAATGTTGCATTAATCACAACCTGTGATGGAAAGATGGGGACTTGAGTTTTTTTCCATAATCTATTAAGTGGTCCTTACTCTGGAACAGTCTTACTAAGGTTCATTGTGAAATCAGTATCACAGCCAAAATCTTATTCAATGTCTCATTTAAAACAATGCAAATACATTTTTTCACATCACTATAAAAGTGCAACATAATTTAATGGGCTGCATATTAATGTTATTGATTTTTCACAAACTCAATTACTTTTAATTTGAGTAGAGAAGCAAGACATTAGGTATGTCATTTTATTAATGGCTTGGATAAAAAATGGCAAGCATACTTATCACATTTACAGATGACACAAAACTGAGAGGCAGTTGAGAATTATCTAGATAAATTGAGGAAATGGTAATAAATTAATGTAATGATATAACACAATGGAAAATAAAACATTTAGACATAAACTATAAAGCAGCTATTATCCGAGTGCTTTGAATGACTTTGGTGTGGCAGAAATGCACAATAAATGTTTGCAGAGACCACGATTCAAGTTCTGATTGCGATGCTAAGATCGCTGGATGACCTCAGGCCTGTTATTCACTTTGTGTCAGACTTCTGAATGCAAAACATGCTCTTTACCACTTAGTCACATTCCCTCCACAAAGGCATCAGTATTGTTCTAATCAGAGGTGAAGCTGCAATGGGACATCAGGGCAGCTCACCCCGGGCACCGCCATTGCATGTCAAGGACAGGATGGGGCATGTCAGAGGCATTTCAGGGTGTTTCAGGAGTGGGGCAGGAAGGGGCGTGGTCCAGGCACAGTTTCTCCTCCCTCCGTCACTGGTTCTAATCCTCTAGGAAAAGAAGCAGAATAAGTGTGTCTTGCTTTGAGGCTAGTCCTCACTTTTAGTCACCATAAGTGAGATCAAATGTCTCATTTCGGCTGAGATGATTCATGGAAAAAACACTTTCTCTGGTACAGAAATCAGAAGGGAGATCCAATTAGTATTTGTAAGGACAATGTACTTCAATGTTAACTTCAGAATAACAATGACAAAAAATACATAAGTTTTAACAGAAAAAATGGCAGGAGACCTATATACCTCTTTCTTCTCATGATAAGAAAGTTAGTGAGGAAGTGATATAAGAGTTCCCAGACATTTAAGAGGCAGCTATGCTGAAGCAAGTGAATGATTTGTTGTCTATTTATTTATTAAATGTTTATACACCATCTTTCCTCATGGTTCAGGGCAGCTTACAATAACAGCTTCAGAGAGATTAATGTAAAACAATAAATTTTTATTTTAATAGTATAAAGAGAAAAAGTTGTCAAAGTCCTTATCACAATCCTGTAAGGTAGGTTAGGCTGAGAGAAAATGACAGGCTCAAGGTTATTCAGCAATTTATATGGCAAAGTGGGATTTGGACCTCAGGCTTAGTCCAAAATTCAGATTACCATGCAACATTAGCTGTTGGTTGATACTTTCTCCCTCTCCAACTGAATCAGTGAATCAATACTCCCTGTGTTTATTTCTTTAGCATATTTTTGACCAGTCCTTTTTTTAGGGAGATCATGGTAGTGTCCCTCATTTTTCCATCCTTTATTTTATCTTCACAACCAACATTTAAGGTAGGTAAGACTTAGAGAGAGGTACCATTACCCAGTGAGCTTAATGACAGAGCAGGGATCTCCCAGTTCCTAAATCTAACACTTTAATCCCTTTTTTGCCTTACATTTTATTTTCATACAAGAACCAGGAATTTCCAAAGTCAGAGTTCACACTCCTACTGCTGCATTACACCAATGCAAGTAGGTGGAACATTTATCTCATAATCCTCAATATATGAAGATCTATAAAATCTTTTCACAAGCACTTGAAGTTATAGAGAGTTCTAGAAACTTATATATACCTCAGAGGAGAGTTGGTGCATGAATATTTATGCTGCAAGAGGTTGTAGTTTCATTAATTTGCATTATTGTTGATGGAGTAAGCCTTTGGATTTACTTATTAATGTTCTTATAAATCTCATTAATGGGTGTAATAGGGGTCTTCTTAGCAATGTGCCCTAATTTTTCAACTGTAGCAACAGAAAGCATTAAACTGTCTTGAGATAATTTTCAGGGGAAATAGTATCTCTGCGTCTTGGAAGAAAAATTTATTTGCAACATTGTGTTTTATGTCTTTATCTTTATTAATGCCATATTAGCATTGATATTGCTCCTGAAGGGAATTACTACATCCATAGAATGCCTAAATAATGAAAAGAGAATTTATTTACTTGTTCTTATAAGGTAAGAAGCATATTTGTAATGACTTGATGTGGGGGGCGGTGGGGGGGAACCACATTCTAATTTAAAGATTGGGATCTTGAGATGAATCAGGTAAGCACTAAATTCAGATATAAACCTGACATCAAGTTTCTGCTTGCTTTAAAATGTATTGCTAATTTAGAGTAATTAGAGCCTAAGCTGTATATTTCAACAAGAATTTCACTCACAGTGTGAGATGTCTGTGCAACCAGGAATGCTCCACACAGTTACATGCTTGTATTCCCATTTATTCCAGAGGGACATGTATCTCTGTAATTGCATGCAGGATTAAACTGAACATAAAGAAAACAGACTTCTATCCTGTTTTTGCAAATATTGAACATGTAACACCAGTCCTCAAAATAGTTTCTAGCATTGTCTGCTTTGAAAGTTCTGATCACACATATTTGGGCAAATGTAGGGTTAACAAGGCCTATAAGTATACTAGTAATGTGTCCGTGTAAATGTAATTTTCTTTTCAACTCATTCCCACCCACACCAAAATAGCCTGACCAAAAGGAAGAAACCTTTCACCATCTCACACTCCTATAATAAAGGAAGTGCTGGCTTAGATGTTACACCAGTGTAATGAATGCAGCAGTCTGGGCAGTGACCTACATGAAGTATAAAGGATATGAGGGAAATAACAAAGGCAGCTGGTTTGGAGTATGAGCCAATTCAAGCACTTGAGATAATATCAACCTTACAATAATAATGAAAAGAACCAGAAAGCCTAGATTAAATGCCATATCTTCCCAAACACCCCATGCACAGAGTCGCAGAAAGAGAGGGTGTGCAACATGCTTCACTTAAGAAGGAGAGAGTGGGCAAAAGGCCAAAAGCAGAGGCTGTAATTACTTATCCATGTAAGTTTGACAAGTGTCTGCTTAAGGATGAAAGTATCCAAACAGCAAATACAAAGTAATCTGAGGAGAAGAGCAGTGGTAAGATATCACATGTGTCCTGGACCAGAACTTTGCTACTCACAAGACAGAGGTTGTCCCTGGCAGGCCAAACTAAAGTTGGGAGCTAGATTATGGAACCAGAAATACAGCAAGAATCTTAAATTCAAAACAAAGAGTATTTTTTTCCAATGGGGAAAGAGGGGAGGAGACCAGGGGAGAGACAAATATACCACCAAGGGTATGAGGCCAATATATATGTCTGAAAAGGACTCTAAAAAGTATGTTTAGTTGTTGAAAGCTTTCATGGCCAGATTCAACTAGTTGTTGTGGGTTTTCTGGGCTGTGTGGCTGTGGTCAGGTAGATCTTGTTCATAACGTTTCGTCTGCATCTGTGGCTGGCATCTTCAGAGGTGTATCACAGAGAGCAGTCTGTTACACACTGTGTCCAGTGAAAAAGGAATGTTTAGTGGGGTATATATTGTCCATGTCCCAGGGTGGGGAAACAATCAGTAAGTGTTTGGGTGAAACTTGCTATGCAAAAGTGTGTTTAACTGCATTGTATTGCGAGTGGGGTATTTCAGTCCAGGGAGTGATTCACATTTGCATTCCCTTCAGCAGCAATAGTCTTAGTGAATGCAAACCCTGTGTCTGGGTGGAGCCTATTGTCCATGAACCTAGCATGCCCTTGGCCTTTGATTCTGGAGTTTTTTAATTAATAATGTAAATAAATAAATTCCTTAGTAAATCAATAAAATCTAAGTACACTTGCTAACTGAAGACACCTGTTGACAGAATTCATGCAATATGATGCATAAGCAGCTAACTGAAGAAATTGTGTAGTTGTGGCAAGTGTACCTGTTTTGTACATATACTCCCTCCCAAAATACATCAGCCCTGTTTAGAAGGGAATGTTTACCTCTGCAAAAGCACTTCTGACTTACAGTTCTTTTAAAATAATGAATAAGAAGAAGAATTGGATTTATATCCCCCCCTTTCTCTTCTGTAGGGAGACTCAAAGGGGCTGACAATTTGCTTTCCCTCCCGCTCCCAACAACAAACACCCTGTGAAGTAGGTGGGGCTGAGAGAGCTCAGAAGAACTGTGACTAGCCCAAGATTAGGTTTGGTAAATACCCTAAACATTTGGTAAAATTCAGATTCAAATTTATTTGGGTTAGGGTTTCCTGTATGCCCAAATAAGACAAATAACATATTCAGATATACTTGAATATTCAAGTATATCAGAAAAATCGGGTCCTTTTGAATTTTTTTGTATTTTTGGGTGTTTTTTCATGTTTTGGCCTGCAGGGAGCACATTTCTAATGTTAGCAGCACCAAAATTTCAGGGTATGATTTGGGGACTGATGATGCCCCCTGAGTTTGGTGAAGTTTGGTTCGGGGGGCAAATTTATAGACCCCCAAAGTGGATGCCCCCATTGTTTCCAATGGGAGCTAACAGGAGATGGGGGCTACTCATTTGAGGGTCCATAACTTTGGCCTCCCTGAACCAAACTTCACCAAACTGGGGGATATCATAAGGACAGTCCCTTGATAAGACCCCAAAATTTTGGTGCCAGTACATTTAAAAATGCGCCCCTGACAGTCACCCAAATAAATTTCCCCAGATTCTGTGCTCTGAAGTGCCTTGATTCCATTGTACTCAATTGGAAATTTCTTGGAGGAGGGTTGTGGGGTGCACATTTTTCAAGGTAAAGCCACAAATCTTTCAGGGTATCTTCAAGAGAGTCTCTTGATGACACCAATGAGGTTTGGTGTCCTTTGCTTCAGGGGGTGGTGGGAGATGGGCCCTACCCATTTGGGGGTCCAAAACATTGAACCCCCTGAAGCAAAGGTCACCAAACCTGGATGGTGTCATCAAGAGACTCTGACACCAATAAGGATTTATTTATTTATTTTATTTATGCTTCAAATTTCTATCCCGCCCCGTCCCCGAAGGGCTCTGGGCGGCGTACAACATACAATGAGTACAATCATAAAATCATAAATAGGCTAAAACTTATAAAAGCAGCGAAACTAGCTACATATTAACATTTAAATGTAAAATGAGTAAAAGCACAGGTATAGATATAAATATAAGTGTAAACGGCGCCCGATACCTAATATTAAATTCTACATCCCAAAGAGGGGCTGACAGATCTTGATAGATGTTAAAGGCCCGGTGTAGGGCCAAAGAGAAGGGGGGGGGCACCATCAGCGGCTGGTCTCTCCAAAGGCCCGTGGAACAGCTCTGTCTTACAGGCCTCTGAGGAACTCACCCAAGGTCCCGCGGGAACCGGATGCTGGTGGAAGAGTGTTCCCGCAGGCGGAACCAGGCTGTAGAAGGCCTGGCGCCCGTGTGGAGGCCAGCCGCATCGCTCAGGGGCGGGAACCACTGCTGGGTGGCTCACCGGAACGAAGAAGGCGATGTGGGAACATATGGGGTGATCACGGTCTCAAGATACGAGGGTCCCAGGCAGCGTAAGACGTAAGGTCAGCACCAACACCTTGAAAGCATCCGGGAACTCTGCTGGAAGCCCAGTGCGGTGGCGCAACACAGGCCAGATAATGGTCCCAGCTGGCGCTGCCTGTGAACTTACCACCCAGCGCCGCGCATGTTGGACCAGTTTCAGTCTCGGATCGGCGCAAAGGGAAGGCCAGCGTGAAGCGAGAGTTACAATGATCCTAACCTGGAGGTGACCGTTGCATGGATCACGGTGGCCAGGTCCGCTTGGGAGAGGAAGGGCCAGCGGCGGGCCTGGCCGAGGAGATGGAAGAAAAGCAACCGGGTTATATGGGCCACAGGTCTCCATAGAAAGAGATAGTCAGGTGGACCCCCAGGTTGCTTAGCGCCGCAGTGCGGCGCCAATGTGACCCCCCTCCCACACACCGGCCCGGCTGAAAAAGTCCCTTCAGCGTGCAAGCCAAAGGATCTCCGTCTTCGATGGATTCAGTTTTAACCTGCTCTGTGTAACCAACCAGCAACCGCCTCCAGACAGTAACAGCAGAGCACGCAGGGCGGAGGCTGCTCCCTCCATCGACAGAATGAGCTGAGTGTCATCCATACTGATGACAGACCAGCCCAAACTCCGTACCAGCTGAGCAAGGGTCGTACATAGATGTTAAAATAATGGCGGGGATAATAAGCCCTGGGGTACGCGCAAAGCGGGCACTTCGGGAGGCCTGATCCCGCACCTCGCTATGATTCGACCCGGGAAACTTGAGGCAATCCATTTGAAGGACCGTGCCCGCGCACTCCGGAGGCAATAGGCGATGGGTGCAAGGTCGTGATGCGACCATATCAACCTTCTTGGTAAGATCTAACAAAACCAGCAGCGCCGATCGCCCTCGGTCCAGCTGTATGCAGTGTATCTGTAGGCGGCGAAACAGTCTCCGTCCAATGCTTAACTGGAAGCGGACTGGAAGAGCCAGCCGATGTGTCATCCAGAAAGCCTTGAAGCTGCTCCAACACCGCACTCTCTCAATTACCTTCCCAGAAGCGAAAGATTCAGGCCGCAGGCGGTAGTGGCGAATCCCTTGGATCTAACGGTGGTCTTTTAAGAGTGGAGCGGACCACCTGCCTCCTTCAACCCATCGGAAAGACCCCTTGCTCCAAGGGGAGGCATTGATGATATTCAACAGATGGGGTCGTGAGCTCCTCCGGCAGGCTTTACAAGCCAGGAAGGGAATACGGATCCAGAAGGACGAGTAGTTGGTCTATACAGCAGCTAAAGGCCCTGTCGACAGCGGCTTCGAGAGCAGGGGAAAACTGGGCTGGCCATGCAAGGGCCTGCGAAGCGGCAAAGAGCCTCCAGTTAAGCTAATTGTATCCATAACGTAGGGGAAGGTCTTGGCGGGCGTGGCGACCTTATCCGCAAAAAATAAATGCCTCACAGCTGATGCTCAATTGAGAATTTGAAGAACCCTCCGATGGGAGGTTAAAGACAATTATCACCGAAACAATTGTGCGAGGCGGGAGCTAGCGGATCACCGAGAGAGGAGAGAAAGCTCTCTTAGCCTCGCCGTGCAGCCTCTCATAGAGCTTTCATAAGCGTCCTATAAGATGTTACAGCCGCTTCGTCCGCGAATTTCCCTCCCATACCGCTCTAAGCGTCTAAGCCCCGCTTCGTATAAAGCGTAACTCCCTCCCGTGTACCATAGACGCGCCGAGGCGAAGGCATTAAGAACGCCGAGACAACTCGCTTCGATGGCGTCAGAAGAGCCGGAATTTGAGTCCTCTACCTGCTCATCCCGAGTGTGCGGTGGGTTCAGGGTCCCTTAGAGCATTCCAGGAAGCCAAATGGATCCATAAGTCTCAGCGGTAAATCAGCAAATCGCTAGACAGGAATTGGTGGGGCATGTCATCGGTTACGACAGAGCGTAATGGTCGGACCATGGCACTCTGTCAACAGAGGATACGGTAATCAATCCCCGACCCAAAGACCAGATCAGCGTGTGCCCGGTACCATTGAAGGTGGGGCCCGAGTTTATAAGAGGCTGGCGTATGCCATGGATGACACCAGGTCCTTGCCGCTGTACATGGCTGACGCATCGGCATCAGACGTTAAGTCCCCAAGACAATAAGCCTGGGGAACGCAGCGCCCAGTCCGACACCACCTCCAGCAGCAGCGGCGAGCTGCTTCATGGCGCTAAACGACGGTACACACCAGAAGAACAACCAACTCTCCAGGGCCAACCACTCCTGGAAGCCCGATACCTCCATGCGGCGATCTCCGGGCGGGGAGCGCCTGAAGAATAGACTCACGGGACGAACAGTGCCACCACCCCGGCCCTGTGTTAAGTGGTTGATGGAACCTGCCGAAACCGAGTATGACTTAGCCAAAGCGGCAGTCTCACAGCGCACCAGGTTCCGGTGACATGCCGAGTCCATCTGCTGGGCTCGAGGAAATCTCGGAGCACCAGCAGATGCTTATTATTGATGGACCTGGCATTTAATAACACACACCAAAAGTGAAGCAAGTTTCCCCGAACCCAACCACCTTCGTTTCTCGGGATAGGTCGGAGGTCAGAAGGCGGACGAGCAACTCCATATCTCATGCGCCTTCTATCATATGGCCGCCGCCTACCGCAATATCTACCCCGTCCCATCAGCACCGGGATCCCCAGCCCCAAATTTGGTGCCCCCATGGCTCTGCCGATCTCGCTCTGCTCAACAGCCTGACAAATATCCCACCAAAGTGACAAGCCTTGGGCTGCTGGTGGAGCTCCTGTTGTAGCTGCCAGGCCCCACCCCCTGCAGGTGCTTCCAATGGGGTGGGTGGGGAAGGACTCTCACTCGCTACCGGTGGCAGCGAAGCTGACAGCTGCCGGTGGGCTTCGCTTCGGCTGGCAGGCAGGCAGACCAACAGGAGGATCTCTGTCCCCAGAGCAGGGCTGAAAGGCTGGCTGCCTTGGTGCTGGTGGGCGCCTCACGGCCTTAGCTGCCAGGCCCCACCCCTGCAGGTGTTTCCAATGGGGTGGGTGAGGAAGGAACTCTCACTCCTTCCAGTGGCAGCTTGGCTGACAGCTCACCGGTGGACTTCCGCTCGGCTGGCAGGCGGAGCAGACCAACAGGAGGATCTGTCCCCAGAGCAGGGCTGAAAGGCTGGCTGCCAGGGGCTGCTGGTTGGACCTGGCGCTGCCAGGCCCCACCCTGGGTGTTTCCAGTGAGGTGTTTCCACTGGGGTGGGTGGGGAAGGACTCTCCCTCCTTCCCAGTGGCAGCAGGCGGCAGCTCACCCGGTGGACTTCGGCTCGGCTGGCTTGAGCCAGGCAGTCCAACAGGAGGATCTGTCCCAGGCAGGGGCTGAAAGGCTGGCTGCCTTGGGCTGAGTGGAACTTCCTGTTGTAGCTGCCAGGCCCCACCCCTGCAGGTGTTTCCAATGGGGAATTTGGGTGGGAAGGATACCCTCCTTTGAAAGTGGCAGTAGCAGTGACAGCTCACCGGTGGACTTCCGCTCGGCTGGCAGGCAGGCAGACCAACAGGAGGATCTGTCAGGCGGGCTGAGCTGGCTGTGGGCTGCTGGTGGAACTCCTGTTGTAGCTGCCCAGGCCCCCACTGGTGTTTCAATGGGGTGGGTGGGAAGGACTCTCCTCTCCTTCAGTGGCAGCAGGCAGCTCACCCGGTGGACTTCCGCTCGGCTGGCAGGCAAGGCAGTCCAACAAGGAGGATCTGTGGCCCCAGGCAGGGCTGAAGGCCCCAGCTGCCTTGGGCTGCTGGTGGGCTTCCTGTTCTTGGCTTCCAGGCCCACCCCTGCAGGTGTTTCCAATGGGGTGGGTGGGGAAGGACTCTCACTCCTTCCCAGTGGCAGCAGGCGGCAGCTCACCCGGTGGACTTCCGCTCGGCTGGCAGGCAGGCAGACCAACAGGAGGATCTGTCCCAGGCAGGGCTGAAAGGCTGGCTGCCTTGGGCTGCTGGTGGAACTCCTGTTAGAAATCTTTATATTAGAAATCTTTATATTAGATGTGCCATTCTAATAATTCGAGCAAGAATAAACCTAGGTTGTGTTTATGACTCTCATTACTGATGAGAAATGATCATTTAAAATAGCTGGTTAACATATGGTACACTAGACTTTCATGATATACTAGACCACTGATGTTATACTCTTTTTGAAGAATTGCTGCAAAACTAACAGTTTGGTAACATTCATTTAGGCATGAAAAAATGTTAATTTAATTTGAGCCAAAAATATTATTTTAAATTGAGTGCTGGACACTTTTATCTTAACTATCTGACATAAAGATACTCCCATGTCCCCTCCTCCATTTTCCATCATGTCATCTCAAGGACAAAATAAACTTTAGGGGTTTCATATATGATTGATAATTTTTGGTACAACCTGTAATCTGACTTTTAATATAATGCTTTATTTACTTACATAATTTAATTAAATTATTTATGTAAACTCCGTAATGCAATTGCACATTATGTTTACAGATCCCCCTAAAGAAGCCTCTTGGTGAAACATGTAGGGAATTTTGGAAATTTTAACTACGTAATTAAAGAATACTTTAACTTTATTTTGCACTATTGACCATGGCATTATTTTTATCTCTTAGGCCCTTTCCGCACTGCGGAAAGGGCGCCCCTGCACCAGCAGGAATTCTGCTGGTGGAGGGGTGGGGGCCGTTAGATAATCTAAGTTTCCGCATGGAGCCGCCTCTTCCCCGTCCCCCCCCCCACTCACCTCATCGTCCTGCGTCGCTCTGCTGGACTTCTAAGACCCGCCCACGCTGCCCTCCGACCTCCAAGGGTCGGAGGACAGCGAGGGAGGGTCTCAGCAGTCCAGTAGAGCGACGCAGGATGAGGTGAGTGGGGGGGACGGGGAAAACAGCGTGTTCCCGGTGGTGCCATTCGCACCGTGCCGGCAGGAACACGCTGTTTTCCAAAAACCTCCCTCCAGGAGGGAGGTTTTTGGAGGCGGCCTGACGCCGCTCTGGGGGAGGTGGAGGGGAGCCAGGTCGGCGCTGCTACATTTCAACAGCGCAGCCTGTGCAAACGGCTCCCTGGGGACGGTGTTTTTGCCATCCCCAGGGCGCTGTATTTGGCCCGTGCGGAAAGGGCCTTAGTGAATTGTGAGGCTCTTTCATTTCTCCTTGCTACTAGTGGAATGGTGGGACATGTACATTTTAAGTCAGTATTTTAAAAAGACATTCTAACAAGATTGTTGTAAGGATAGCAAAGCAGGATGAAGCAATTAGAAAAGTGTTGTGTAGTTTATGCTTGTCTCCTACTGTTTTTTATGCTTCATCTCTAAAACTGATCTGGGTGTTTTGCTCCTATAATAAGAATCTCCACCTCTTTGGTAACATTTTATTCTCATGATTAAATGGTTTGTGAATCCTTTGTTTTTACTGCCTCATGTGCACTGGATCTGGTGAGTAGTTGCACACATACATTCTCATAATAATTATTAGTTCATAACCAGGGAGTATTTTAGAAACCAAACTTAAATACTAATTTTTTTCTGTATGATCATGTTGAAATCTACACAACCTTATGGCACATGATAACATACACAAGGTGCTTAGGCAGCCTTTTCAGAAAAGTATATCCACAGTAACAGAAAAAGTTGCTGCTGCATCGTATATATAGTCCAGTTCAAACCAAACTTTTTCTACATAGTCTCTACTGTAATGGAGGAATTCAGCAATATGAGCTTGCTTTTTAAGAGAGCTATTTTTAAATTACATGCACCTTCCAGTTTATAATAAAAACAAGATTTTCCCAAATGTGCTTTATTCATTCATAGTTTATGCATTTCACCTTTTCTTTTTATTCATAGTGTATAGGGTGGTGATGGCTGCATTTGCCTCCACATCTCAACAGTAACAACTGTAAGGATGAACACTCTCAGACAAAGCTAACTTTAGAAAAGGAACTTTATTGATTTATGTTACCCTAGCTACAGAGTGCTGGAACTGAGGATGCATGTCCTCAGTTCTAGTATTTATTTTATTTCTGATCTCAACAACAACCAATCAGCTTTCTCCCCCCGCCCAGTCTCTGGCCTCTCATTGGCCGTGAAGCTCCGGTGGTATGTAGCTTCTCAGCATGCCAGTGCATGCTGGAAGTTGCAGTCCTGACAACAAAGTTTTAAGGAAAGTTTATCAAAGATATGAGTTTTAGACCTTGTTTTGAAAATAGCTAGACTTATATTCAGGTTTATGTTCTCTGTTTGTTAATCATAGCACATTTACCCTGTGGCCAAGGAAGATTCACATTTTTCTCCTTTAAGGAACCTTTTAACTTGACAGGATCAGTAGCTACCAAAAAACAGGACTGTCAAAGACAAAGGCCAGTTTTACCAGTGACACTTAAATTGCTTTTTACATTTCCTACACATCAATAAACCAACACTGACTAGAATGAACATCTGATTTAAAATGGCTCTTCTCTGCAGTTTTTCTACATTAGCAATATTTACAAGCAACAGACTATTCTTAAAGTGAAGACCTTTAGGATGAGAAGTTTCAAAGTTCTTCCTTCACAGTCTGAAAAAAATCTGCCACTTCAAATTTACACTTTAAAAAAATACATGGCATTTAAACTCAATTTAAATAAAATTCAATGCTGGACATCCCATTTTCCTCTCTCCTACTGGTCCCTGGGACCCTTCATATATAATAAGTGATGAATGGTGGTAAGGGGGTGGAAAGTTTATATGCTGAAGTTTGTGCTCCAGCTCTCATTTCCATTTAACTAGGTGACACACTTTTTGCTCCAATTCCAGTCATCAACCATTTTTGTGTAGAAGATTTTGTTTTGAAGATTTATGTTGGAATGGTGATATCTGTGCTTGCACTGACATTGTTTCCACATTTTATTTGTCATATTTTAAAACTTTTAAAAAAATTGTGGATTGTTTTATTTTATTTAAAAACCTGCAGTTTCCCACAGGTTTGTAGTAACATCTCCTTTCTCTGTACCTGGTCACATTGTGCAGACTTTTTTGTCCATGTTCTAAGGTCAAGTTCAGAAATAAATATGTGACATACAATGAATGCACAAAGACTTATAGATATAAATGGCAACCACAAGCTAATCCTCCTCCCCATGTTTTTTTCCTTGAAAACTTTGCTGTTTTCCCCCTTTCTTGTTTAATCCCTACCTTTTCACCTATTTTCTTCTGTTCCTTCCCAATGTTACTTTCTGTCCAGTCCTTACATCTTTCCACACCCTTCTTCCCTTCTTTGCTTCTAAGCCTCCCTCCTGTTAATCTTTTATGCCCAATATTACTTCATGTTATTCCTACCCATTCCATCTCTCCCGGCATTCCCCTCAGCCACTTAGTGGATGTCAGCATGCAACTTTTCTTCTGATAGGAATACGCTGGTGCCATCTTTCATTTTATGCAGACATATCAATAGTACCAGAGAAGAAACTTAGATTATCTAAACAATTAATCATAAAATCATAGGTCAGAAACAGGGAAGGTAAATGGCATTACAAACTTAACAGCAGGGTGGTTTTTATAGACAGACTGAAAGAAATAAGTCATTAGTGTGCATAAATTCATATTCTTAATAATTCTATCATTTTGTACTTTGTATCTGAAGGTTCAATCCCCCCCCCCAAAAAAAAGACAACTTCTGTCATGAATACTAAATTCTGGATAATCACGTGGAAAGTTTCTATAATCTGAAACACCACTTTTCAATGGATTGTTCTTGTCCAAAATGAAATTAATATCTCCTATATTCAGTATTTTGCAATATCTAAGATTTTAAGACAGTAATTCATTTGAAATGTTCTCTAGAACTTCATTTGAAAAAAATCATGTGATGGATTATTCTAGCAAGGTTCGTTAGAAATCACAAATAAATATTTTTTTCATTTTTTTGCCACACTATGCCACAGAGATAAATTTATCTCACCATGGCATGCCTCTTAAGATGCCAACCACAGATGTGGGCGAAATGTTAGGAGCAAAAACTACCAGATCATGACCACACAACCCAGAAAACCCACAACAATCAGTTTTTTGCATTTAATTTGGGTTATTGGCAGATTGTTAAATACATTTTTATTTGAATAAATATGTAACCAAGGTTGAAAAGAAGACATTTTACAGGTTTGTTCCATTATTCTAACGTAATATAATTAAATGTTTTCTTCAATAAGGGTTTTATTCTTCTACTGGGTTCCTTTCATATCTATTTATTGTGGTGTTGTATGATAGTTACCATGGAATACCTCATCTATTTTGAATTCATTATTTTATTATTAATACTTATGTTCTACTGCACTATAGAACCAGAGCACAGAGCTCACAGTTCCTGATTGTAAAATCTAATGTTCAATATATGCAGGACCAAGAAAGCATAATTGCATAATTTGGCAGGGTCACCCTAAGCAGTGATACACCTTTCTAAATCCACTGAAGATGAGTGCACTGGATTAATTAATATAATGATTTTCCTGTCCTGTATAGTATGCAAACTTTGCCAGACACTTTTAGAAGAATTAAAAGTTGCATTTTATAATAAATGTTGTAGTTAGGTACCGATGCCTGGGAGAAAATATTACTAAAGTTGTTCACCATAAAGATATGTGGACATGTATTTGATGACTTTTCCCCCCTTGTCTAGTCTCTAAAATCACAGTGTTTTTCATATTAATTACTTTGACATTGTAAGCATAGCAGTGCCAACAAACTGCAAAAGCCAGTAATACCCAACTTAATGAAATGTCAGCAACAATGTACAAACCTGAATGATTGGTTTCTCCAAGACTTCCTGTTACTGTTACCCACCAGTTTAGAAAATAATGCCACCTGTATAAAATGCCACCTGTGAAAGGCAATGAAAATAGGCATGAACGTAAAACTGGTTTGGGTACTCTAGGACTTCACCCAATTATTATGTTGATGGGGTCCTCTTTCCATGGATCCATGCTGTCCCTTGGCAGGTATCTTTTATGGCATCTTTGACCAGTTCTGTAATAGAATTCCATGGTGATATTTCTGTTCTGTTGTTCCATTATTGACTGGTCTTATAAACACCTGAAAATGTGGTAGCGGTTTAATTTTTGAACATTGTTTCATGAATGTTCTTATGAAAAATTTTGGTTAACAGTCAAAAATTATTGGCTGATCTTAGTGGAAGCAAGTGACAGGGGATGTTCTCCTGATAGCTGGGAATCTTTTGTTAGCCTTAATATTTCCATCCATTAGTACTTGGCAAATGGACAACTTCCAGATAATAGAGGAAAGTGGAGAAAAAAGCTGGAACAAGTTTTTAATTTTAGGAGACAAAAAAGTGGTAGGAGAGAAAAATAAAGAGAAACTAGATCTTCAGTGGGTCAAAGGTGAAACACCTTGCATGAAAGGTGTCTGTCTTAAGGGTTCTATAAATTGTATGTAAAACAATACTGCAGATGGAGCTGTATTATGAAAAAAAAGTGTATTAAAATTCCTTTGAAGGAGCATAATGTAACACTGGAATTTATGGAAAAATCAATATTTGCCTTTAAAGTTGTGGTGGAATCACACACTAAAAGGAGAAGAATATTGTCAAGCAGGGTTATAGGTTGCTGTAGAATGGTAACTGCTAAAGCTCAGGAAATACAGGAGTATAAAATGCAAAAAAAATCATCTCCTTTGGAATCCTTTTAACAGTTAGAAGATATACAGCCAATGCTGTAACCTCCTTGCTTCATGACAGTCTTTTGTGGCTTTTACGCTGTATGAGAACCTTGACAAACAACGAAGGAAACATGATGTCATAGAAACTTCAAATGGTTTTGATTTGGTACAGTTTATAAAGGAATCATTCATATTACTCTAATTCACTAATTTTCTTAACAGATTCTTAACAGGATATCCATTTTTATTGTTAAATTGATGTAGGTATTCACTTTTGTGTGTGTTACATATGGATAAAGCAGAGGAAGAAGACAACCAAGAAAAAAATTCTCTGTGGAAGATCCA
Source organism: Sphaerodactylus townsendi (assembly GCF_021028975.2). NCBI lineage: Eukaryota > Metazoa > Chordata > Lepidosauria > Squamata > Sphaerodactylidae > Sphaerodactylus > Sphaerodactylus townsendi. Next base: position 52,691,611 of record NC_059431.1, read on the forward strand.
GTATTTCTGATGCCATTTTAAAAACAGAATATTTTGTCACTTTGAAACTAGCAAATGTATAATTCAATTAGCACTGTGTATCAAAGTCTACTTTGTCAGGTATTTCCTTCTAATAGAAAGTCACAGAACATAGGAAGTCACAAATTTTCATTGTGGCATGAGAAATCACACTCACACATGCATCCACCTTCCAGTAGATTATATTGTGTAAACTGCTGCTTGGCCCCTTCCACTTAGCTAACATCAGATAACTGAGATCACACTGGAAGATTCCATGGCAGGGCTCCTATAACAGTAACATTGCCCCAGGAGTTGAGCTGTTGTGACTCTAACATCACATAAGTAAATGTTACAATACGTCCAGAGAAGTAATACCTGCTACCACCTTCCCTGTGCATTCTGAAGTGGGGGGAGGGGAGGTGGCCTATTCTAATTAGCTTTACATTCTATGGGCACCTGAGAGCAGTTTTCAACAAAATTTAATTTTGCAAATTGTTGCAATAGCAATAAAAACAACACTACTGCTGCGTTATTCATTTCATGCAGACTCACTGATTTGTAACCACGAAAGAAACATAATTTTAAAACCTCAATAAAGATGCCACTCATTTCTACTCCACTCCCCACAGCATTCTACTTAAGTAATGTAGATTAGAGGATGCTGAGATTTTTCACCACTTGTTTTTCTAACTACAGTCCCACCCTCTTTGTTCACAACTCAAAATTGGACCCAACTGTTCCATGCAATTAAATTTTAGGACCTCAAGCAAAGTGTTTCTATTTCAGTTGGTTGATTAATAGCATTCACATTTAAATGGTCATGACTAGCCTTTGAAGCCATTAACACCCCGTTAAGATGAATGGGGAAAACCCTGTACCTTTTGTTTCAGGCTGCTTAGCAGTAGAAGGCACAAAGCTCCCCAGCTTATTGATTTATAGAGAAAGGCTTCTTCCATTTCAGGGAAGAAAAATACAGAGGCTTTAAGTACAGGGAACCCTTATATCAAATAACCTTATATAACCTGTATTCTTTTAACATCTGGAGTTTTGGTGTTCCCTTAAATAAATCCTACGAACAAGCCAATTTCTTCATTGTTCTATTCTAATCAGTCCCATACAAATCAGTCTAAGGCAGTTTTCAGTATTCTGATGCAAAATAATTGTTGGTGTGAAATTTCCATCTAGCAACTTTGTGGAGCGAAATAAGTAAAAGCAGGGAAACAGCTAAGTAGATTTCTATTCCAGCTGCCAATCTCATATATTTTTGTTTACAGTTACAATAATCTTGTCCCTGCATGCATCTTTCTCCTAACAGGCCAGTAATGATGCCATGAAATTCTAAATGAAATTAAATCGTTTGAGTTCTTTTTCAGGAGCAACTGGAAATGAGATATGGATGCTGTTCTGAGAAATTGGCTCTTATCTGAAATCTCATGTCATTTGAGGCAGAAGGCTATGCTACCTGTACTTTTCCCCTCCGGGTTCATAATAGTAGTCATCACATCCTTATATTCTTCTCCTTTCCTTTCCTGTAATTCACAACATGGTGAAAGGATATGCAGAAAGAGCTACGAAATGAAAACCAAGCTGTTCATGTCAGGACCTCGTGGAGAAGGAACAGAGGGTGAGGGAAATGACTAGTTCAAGTAAACTAGGGCCATATGTTTATGCAGCCCAGCCAACCAAATGAAAGTTTGGGATGGCTTTATTAAGTCAGAACCACCTATTTTTCACAGTTACTGGCCTGCCCACCCTTCTTAGATAAAGGGCATGGAACAAGATGGTTGCAGCAAGACCCAGGAGGATATGGGGAGCTTTTCTTCAGATTGGCTCAGAAGGATGTCTCTTTTCACTTGTTCCACATCCTTTGGTAGGGTTTTGTTGATAGCTATATCTGTTAATGTCCATCTAGGAATTGAGGTGAACAGTTGAATAATACCAGTTTAATAAGGCACCCAATATTTAGGATATCGGGTTGGGTACTCACTGCTGCTGTCTCCCCAATATGAGTACTGATTCTGATATTGGAGGCAGCAGTAGTAGCTAGAAAGAAGGGAGTCTTGAAAGTTGGTCCTCATCCCTTAAATTTTAAATAAGCCAATAATTTATATGGGGGTAGACAAACTGGGGAGGCCAGTTATACCCCTGTACAAAATAATGCTGCTTTAAAATGTAAAAAGCTGAGGTGCTACCTCTCAGCTATATGGCACAGGTGCTTTCCCTTGTTCACTTCCTTCCTCCGTTTTAATTCAGTATGGAAGCAAGACTACCAACAACTTGCCTTCTCAAACAAAGAAGGAAAGAAACTGCTTAATCTTGCTTCTCCTCAATGCTTTCCCTCTCAAAGTTCACCTCCTCTCAAAGCTATTTTTGTCTATGCCAGTATCCAGACTCATGTTTAGTCACAGGCAGAGTGGGAAAAGTTTTGGGGCAAGATGAAATACATCCTTTCCCTCACTACTCTATTTCCATCTCCCCTTTGGCCTATGACTAGACATACACCAGTACTGACCCATAAATCAGTATCTTCAGAATGTATTTGCCTTTGTACCCTCTTGTTTTCAAAGATTGGTATGTTCCAATAAATGCAAAAGATATTCCAAATATTATTTCTTTATTAAAAAATACATTACAGCTTCATTATGTCCATTCTACTTCTTGTTACTTCTGTTCTTTTTCTTCTGTTTTCTGTAGCTGTTTCTATGGCTTCTTATGCAGAAAAGAGCTATCTCACCTCCTGTGTATATGTTAGACCAACTAGGATTTTGATATCCACATTTTCTACTGAATGGAGATGATGCTGAACCCCCTTCTCTCATAATCTTTGCTGTCTAATAATCTGTTTAATCCTTTTCTACTTTTTTCTTTTGAGCATCAAGCAATCCGTATTTTACCACAAGGATTTATGCAAAATGCATAGAAGGAAGGGCAATGTAAATTTTAATTGCATATGTCCTGAGGACTGCGCATAATTTAGGGTTAGAAATGTGGGATTTCTCGTGTTGATTTTCAGAGGAATGCTTGGGTGCCTTCTGACATGGTTAGAAGAGATGGGCAAAAACTGGCAGAAGTTATCTTTTCCCTAATAGTTTAACTGAATCAGATATGGCAATTTTAGTTGGAAGAATCTGCTGGCAATCAGTGTCTTGCCTTCCTTTTCTATGTTTTGCTGAGAGAGAGCTGTTGGAAAAGACTCAAGACATGAAACTTTTTTCAGTTCTAGTTTAAAGCTTATGAAAGCAAATGATCTCCAGGGCACTAATCCTTTCACCTTGGCAAACATGAAATGAATTTAAATGAGTACAAACATAAAGTATCCTCTTTCTATCCTGTTGCTGTAAGTTCAGATAGTATCTATGCATAGTGGAACTTTCTTCAAGAAATACCATATACAACCAGGTAGAAGGAAAGAGAGTTTAAAAGATGAGGAGAGAGTCCTTGAAAATCAGATAAGGACATCACTTTGCAATTTCTACTTTTTTCTCTTATGTGACAATTTCTTTGATGGAAAAGATTAGGCCATTAACATTCATTCACCCACCAGCAATTTCCAATAATTGAAGGAATTTCCATTTGTGGAACATGACTTTCTCTCCTGTCCCTCCAAGGGAACCCCAAAATATCCCCCAAATGGGGATCGCGGGGGAAAGTCTGCAAAAATTCTTCAATGGGTTTAGCACTTCATAATGACAAACTTCACATACAGGGCAATTCCTTGTTCTCCCTCTTCACACTGGTACCACAATTATGTTCCTGAAGGTGACAACAATCATACTTCCCTTGGTGGCTGTTACCAGTTTTTATCTTCTTTTTTTAATCAATACATGACATCCAAGCAAGGGTAGGAATGATTACTCTTGGCATGACTGGGCTTAATGCATCATTATAGGTTCAAATCTCATTAGTTTTGTGGCGTCATTGTGAAACTCAGATCACACTGAGAGCCCTGCTTTCTGCTGATTTCAGTAAGTAGAATAGCCACACAATTACTGTCATATGAAAAGTGGTGACCCTGTTTGAAACTTACTGAGTACAGAATTTGGTAAAGACTCTCAGCTAAGTCTATTGATTGCTGGAGACCAAACCATGGGGATGAGTTGGTCTTCATGCCTTTCTTCTGTCCTTTCCTGGGACAACTAGCTGGCATCTCTTGAATTCTGGACCAGAATAGACTGTTGATCTAACCCAATAGGGCTTTCTTATGTCTTTCAATGGTATTTGATTTCAATATACACCATTAAACAGATATAAAAATCATATATTGGTGATTGTTAAAAATAACTATGACTATTCAAAATTGTAAAACCATTACATTTTCTTTCATTTTCTTCTGTGTAATTTTAAATGTTTTAAATTGTTCTAGACTGCCAGCAGGTTGAAGTGATATTGGAAATTCATATGAAAGCTTTCATCACTGCAAATCTAATACTGGGTCAAAGCAAGAAGATTTTCTTTATGCACCAGACAGCAGCTCAAAAATGGTATTTGATTTAGGTTTCCAAAGGTTATAAGTAAGACAAGCTAGCAATAAATTTCACAAACTCTCCAATCAAGCATGTTACCCTTGAACTATAATAATATTAGAGTTCCATTCTCCAGGGATTTCTGTTTGTGAACTTGTTTATCAGACACTTTTTCATCAACTACAAATCTCATTGAACTTACATGGACTGCCCCATGAGATGAAATGCCGAGACATTGATTGGGTTCAGATGGATGTCATATTTTAGACTAGAAACAGATTATCACAGTTAGTGACGGTCCAACTTTGAAGCCAGTTTAGAAATTACATGGTTGTGGTCATCAAATGAGATTTTTGCCTTTATTTCAACAAGGCATTATGGGCAAGAATTGCAAATCCTCATTAACCCAGTCCTGGCCAATGGTTCACCCCTAACCCAAAAACAATGGAGGAAAATTGAAGGAAAAATATTCTGAATCAAACAAAAGGGGAAAAAATTGTGGAATTAAAAGGGGGAAAGTAGCATTTTGCAGTAAGATATGTTGTAAACAAACATGATACATTATAAATGTAAAAGGGCCTTGTCTCAATACCTCCTACAAACCTGACAGGCATAAGTGAAGCTTCCATCCTGCCAGCCATCTTTTGTCCACCCTGCTTGGATGCAAACATGTTTTGTCACCTCTCTAGGAAGCTTCACACACACACACACACACACACACACACACACACACACACACACACACACACACACACACCCCTACCTCTCTTTAACTCAGGAAATCCACAGACTCTTGCCTGGAACTCACCCTAAATTCCTGAATTTCATAATTATTTCTTTAATATTCTTTTGGGCTGGCTCCTACAGTTATCACTTTCTTGCCTGCCATAATTGTGCAGTCTCATCCCTCTGCTGACAGACTGCTGGCTCAACTCTTCTCTTTTGGATTCAGCAAATCTTCTTATACTTTCCTTTAGAAGTTCTGCCTAAATTTCTGTACAGTGAATCTTTGAATCATTCAAATCATTCAGACAGCATGCTCTACGCAGGCCTGTAGGGTATGGATAGGTAAATCCTTTCTCTGTTTACTTGTTTTCTCTTTAAAACCCTCTCTCCCCCAATCCTCATTAAGGTCATTCTCTGGCACAGAAGAGTCTTGACTCTCTTTGGCTGTTTCCGCACGGGTGGAATATGGCTGCCTGGGGACGGCAAAAACACCGTCCCCAGGCCGCCATTCGCACAGGGGGCGCAGCTGCGCCGCCCTCGTGCCACTCGACCGCCTCGAAGCCGGCGTTTCCCCAGTGCGCTTAGAAGCGTACTTGTTGGGGAAACGCCGCCTTGAAGCCGCTGCCGAGCGAACGGCAGCGGCTTCAAGACGCCTCCCCCCCCACTCCTTCCCGGCACTTACCTTGTCCCCGGGCCTCCGGCGCGTCGCCGAGGCCTGGGGACGCGCCCGCATGCCCTGCGCTGCTGGAGCAGGCGCACAGGGCCGGGGGGCGTGTCCCCAGGCCTCGGCGACATGCTGGAGGCCCGGGGACATGCTGGGTCGGCCGGGCGCCAGCGCTCCGTGGCGCCGGCGTCCTGGCTCTTTCCAGGACCGTCCATGCGGACGGTCCCAGCGTCATCGGGTCGGCGCAAAATGCGCCAACCTAGCCGCTTCTGCCTCCGTGCGGAAACGGCCTTTAATTTTCTCTTCTCTCATGTAACTCTTTACACACATGTCAGTCTTAACACAATTTCACTGTAGTTATGCTTAAGTACCTTTTCAATTGATGTACCCTCAATATTTCCCTCAATAAATTCTAACCTTGCTTTACTAAAAATTGTTGTTTTGTAGTTCCAGATAGCCTATAAGAGGAATTTGGTTTGTTTATCCCCAACATCCAGGTAAAGACTCCAAATCACATGTTCTACGCTTCCTAATTGGTGGGTATGTCAGTTTTCCAAGCTAGACAAGCTGTGGAAGCAGTAAGAGGTTTCTGTCTTAATTATCCCAAACTGGTTCTTGAAGCCATGTTAGAGAATCCACAGATATCTAAGAGGACACATGAAAAGGAGTACATTTCTGTCAACAAGATTCATGCACAGTGTTCAAATAACAGACTTAGAAGTCTAAAAACAGTGTAGCGTGAGGCAGTAAGACAAGTTCTATACAGAACAACTTAAGTTACTTTGGCAATCAGTCTGGAATAAACAAGGAGTTTTATAAAGCTCTTAATGCTTTTCATGCAGCACAAGAAGTTTCTGTCTTTTAAAAAACACATCAAAGGACCTTGGGTCTTTCCATTCCAATTTTGCAAGCCAAAACCAGAAGACTTGGGGGATGATCTTCTTAATATTGCTGGTCATCTGCATAAATTTTCTGCTTTTCCAAATATGTCTTTTCAACAATAATATACAACAAACAGTATGTTAACTAACAACACAAGTTTGCATCTCACTGTTTAGCCTATGACCTTCAACTATAATAATTGTATTTGGGGATTTTTTTTCTCATTCTCAGACAGTCTCTCATTATAATGAACCTACATGGACAGCTGTAAGTAATTCTCACTTAACTGCACCAGTGTCTTGGCCTCATCTATAAAACAGCCCTCAGAATACTGATAAAAAAGGATTTCACTGGAAGATTGGAACTGGAGGGTGAGCACATAGCACACCATAATATTTTGTGCAACAAATCAAAATCACTGGCTCTGACTCCAGGTAAAATTAACCTACAACAGATAACAAGCAGAGAACTAGACACCTAGAAATGGATGCTCCAGAATCCATTTGAGGCTAAGACACATGGGAACATTCCATTATTAAGAACATGCCTAGCCCTGGCACAGCACCTAGTGGATAAAGTACTTCATCTGAATCAATTTTCACATCTGAAATACTAACCTACTAAAGGCAACAGGACACTAAACAATGGCCATTCATGTCAATTCCATCATAAATGTTAAAGTAGAAAATATAATTATAATATTTTCCCTTCCCTGTCCCCAGTAGCGGGGGGTGGGGGGGTGGGGGGGGAGAGAGGAGGATGAACCATAAATGTATCCTTGTTACTCAGCTCCTGCTGAGTGCTAATAGGTCTTGGAATGAAATTGTTTTATTAATTTGATTAAGTTGAAGGAATATCCAGGGTCTCCCATGAATAATTCAGATTCTCATCATATCCTCAGAAGTCATATGTAAAACATTGTTATACCTCAATGGTCCCTTACAGTCTAACCTACATTTAATTTTCAATAATGTTGATTTATGGTTTTATAAAGCCAAATAATAAATATAATAAATTGCTCCCATATTTCCTGATCCTAGGCACTATAAAATAACCACTGTAGTTTTACATTTCCAGTGTGAAATATTAAATACATAAATCAAAACAAGATTATTTTTCATCTGGAGATGGAGACCATTTGCAGAGAAATGACAAATTCATTTTTGTTAAAATGAATGTTTGAAGGAAAAGATCTCCACAGAGTCAGTAGTAACTCTTAACAAGAAATAAGTTTTTTTCCTGATGCAAATAGCCTGTATCTGTTGGGTTCCCCATGACATGTGAGAGAGAGAGAGAGAGAGGGGGGGGGGGACGGGGCAGGGAGAGGATTATAGAACCAGGATATATAGAGATACAGATATACAAAGAGAGAGTGTGTGTGCCAGGAGGATAACAAAACTTGTCAGTAGTAACAATACATGTTGCCACTTATTTTACTTTGCCATCAAGGTTGGGTGATGGGAGGTCAAGGGACAGGGTCTTTCTGTTTTCAATACTCTGGCACCTGAGGATGCTGTCTCTACATTCTGTGGCTGTATTTCCACCAGGCTGTCATTCTATTTATTTGAAGGCTGTTTGTGAAGGTTCCCCCCTCCCCAATATCCATAAAAATAATTTCACTATGAAAACCATTATAGCATAATAAGAACAATGCAAGTGGATCCATTTGTTGTTACGAACCCAGCATCGCAGCCAGAAGCCTTGTTGGGTACAAGCAATGCTATTTTGCATCCTTGATTTAAAAAGAGTAAATCTAATTATAAGGATTCATTAAACATTTTAAATACCTTTCAGCTCCCAGAGTGCTTAAAATGTTCAATCACAAGAAGCTTTTTGAAGGAGTGATGATGGCTGAATGCTAAAGGCTTTGAAAGCATGTGAATGGAAGAGTGAATAGCCTGAGTGAAATAATGGGTTGTGGGGCACGGCGGGGGCAGGAACAAAACCCACCTGAATATTCTGATATTGGAAATCTGAACTAACCTATCCAGTAAATAATCTCTCTGACTTTGTCTCAAAGCTGGAAAAGATTGAATTTTGATAGTCAGCATGAATAGAATTTTGTCTAAGTTTCTGCAAATGCGCACACACACTTTGTAAACCATTCACGTGATAATAGTCATGTCATTAGAGACATCCAATACTGATGTAATGAGCATTTCTGAATAGAAACAGGTAATTGTCCATTGATGCTCATGCTGCTACATGTCTAGATTTTAGATAAGAAAATGGTGGGTATGTGGCAAAATCTATAAATCTTACTTCTCAGTCTAATAAAAATAGAAGGTGCAAATCCTACATCATATTTTGGAGATTTCTGATGGGAAGTTGTATTTATTAGTACAAGAGAAAAGATTATTTTCCAAGAGATTAGTTACTCCCCAAAAAGGAATTAATGAATCTCTGGTTATAGTCCCATTAAGATGAAGGAAGGAATATCAAGGTATCATTTCCACGTCGGGCGAACAGGATACCATGAACTATTGTCATAAGATACTACTTCACAAGAGTAGAGACAGCTGGGGCCATCGTTAGTAGCAACTGTAAGTCTGGACAAAATCCATATTTGGAGCCTGTTAAGGCCAAATGTGCTTCTTTTTTTTTTTTTAAATAATTTTTATTAAGTTTTAAAACAATTTACATGAAATAATAGATCATTCCAACATTTAGGAATCCAACATTATCTGTTTTTGTCTGTAAAACATATCTTTCATCCTTCTCTATTGGTCATGTGTAGACCATTATATTTAATAAACATTGTCACCGATAAACAATCAACCGATATATATTCCTTTCTTAAAAGGTTCAATTACACCAACATTTAAGCTTCTTAGTTGTTCGTTCTAAATTGTACCCTTCCTCCCTCTTACTTGACTCCGTCTATTATAATTGACCTTCCAGGTCAAGTTTGGTGGGAATTAACCCAGTTATTGTTTACTCTTTTCATCCTTTTATCTTGTTTTAGTCATTCACTCCTGTATTCTCATTGCTCTGAATGTTATAACTTTTCTGAGGAGTATGGTAATCTTATACTATTAATTTCTTCTGCCTTTCCTGTTCTTAATTCTATATCTTAAGGCAAGTATGTCTTTAACTGTATAAATAGTGAACATCTTGTCATTAAACATTGTCAATACATCCTTCGTACAAATCTCTTTTTTTTTAATACCTTGTACCCTGTTAAACTCTTATCCCTCCTCATAGTCCTTGTTATTATTATTCCTCTTTAATCTACTTAACCTTAAACCTCTATACACAATATATATATGTAATACAATCTTCTCTTATTTTGCAGAATACTTTGTGATGTTGTCTGTCTCTCATCATTTTCTTTTTGCTTTCCTTTTAAATACAAAAAGAACTCAGATTTATCAAAACCCGGTTCTATTTCAAATATTCTTGCATGTTAAGCATCTACAATTCTTTTTCTCCGCTTTTATTTTAACGTTTTCTCTAAATAATCCACATATAGTTTCCATGTTCTCTTAAATTTTTCTGGGTTATCTTTTAACATACAAGTTAATTTATCGGCCTCCATTACTTGATAAAGTCTTCTATTCCAGTCTTAACACCTCGTATGAGTCTTGGTTCTTTTCCCAATATTTTTGCAATTTCCAATTTCTTGCATGTTGATTAGGTAACATAAACAAGTTGTTATTTTAGTTGTATTATTTTGTTGTACATATTATATAGACCCAGGAGAAAAATTTCTCCTCCTATGCTTTTTTTTTTTTTAGTAGCTTTAGTTTTTAGGACAATTTCTCTCTAATAAGATTGCAATTTATCTCTTCCCAATAATCTCTTTATTATTTTTACATTCCCACCACATACATGTAAAAATGTTCCTCGTTTTTTTTACATCTCCAACATTTATCATTGTTCATGCTTTTCAATTTTGTGTAATTTTTCCTACGTCATGTGTATAATACCAAGCGGTGGTATATTTTTTTTGGCAGTTTTTCTCGTAGGTCCTATTGCTAAGCAGTAAACTTTTGGCATTATTCCAAATTCACATTTTCTCCCATTCATTCATGTATGTATATATTTCTTCCTATATCTTAAATTGGGCCCAGATTGTCATATTATCTTTTATGTTTCTTTCTTTGTTCCATGAGCAACTTTATAACCTAACAACATATTTGTATATTTTTTTGAATTGTTTTCTTTATTGTCTTCGTAATGTTGCTTCTTTTTCTCAAACTGACATTTTTTTCTTATCTGAAAAAACTTTTTCTAAATCTTTTCCTATATAGTTTTCTTTCTTTTATCTTTGTATATATAATGGAACCATTTGGACATTCTCTTTCCCCTGGAATTAAGACATTCCCTATCTCTTCTCTTTCTTTTAGGTTAATTGTTGTGCCTTTCTATTTTTTTTGCAAATCTTTGTAACATGGTTTCCCATTTCTCTGTATTGCTTTGAATTCTTTTTCAATTTTAAGGATTCTACCTCATCGAAATCCATAATTAGGAGTCTTCTCATAGAACCACTTTTTTGTATTTTTGAATCCATATTCTTGGCTAGTGCTTTCTTTCTTTCTTATTAAATGTGTGTTGAAGTTATTAAAGTTTTTATTGTGTTCCTATGGGAATAAAGAAAATGGAGTGCCAGCCTCTGTATAAATTGTACCCCTCTAATGTAAGCAGATTAGTATTTTTTAATTCTATCCAATCTTTTATCCACGTAACTGCACATGCTTCGTAATATAATTTCAAATCTGGTAATGCAAAACCTCCATAGAGTTTCCTTTTTAACTCATTTGCAAAATGTTGATTCTGTTCCTTTACTCATTCCATATGAATTCTCGTTAATTATTATTTCTTCCACTTCTGGAAATATTTTTTGTATCTTGATAGGTATTAACTGGTAAGGTTCTGATAGGGTAGTACATTAACTTCTGACAGGAGCGTTATTTTTAATTATTGCTATTCTCTCCCTCGATGAGTGACAAAAACAACCCTTTCCCAGACTCTTGGTCTAAGTCTTGTTTGATTTTTTTGCCAGATTTTTCCATAATTGTCCTCAAATAAGTTATTATTCTTGGTTCTTAATTCTATACCCAAATATTTTACCTTAGTAAATCCTACCACTCCTCTCCAAAAGCCCTGATCTTTCCTTAAATTTTTCCCATTTCTTTCCTGTTTTTTATGATATTCAGTAACAATAAGTTTTCGTTTTTTTTTCTGTAATTAATTTTTTGAGTCCTATGAATTTACTCAAATTGCTCTATAATATCATTTCTACTCTGGCTTTGATTTTTTTTTCTTATTGGGGTTTTCTATGACCAATATCAAGTCATCCGCATATGCTTTGTATTTATAGGATTTGATTTTTTATTGCCATAATCCTTTCCATTCTTTTCTTGTATCCAATCTGCTGCTTTTGAGTAAAGGTATATCTAAATATGGAAAATATAAATAATGAGTGGGGATAGAGAGGGACAACCTTGTCTTGTTCCTTTGGTTATTTCAGAATTGTTTGGACAATTGGTTGTTTTATTCTCAATTCTTGCTATTTGCTTATGATATATTGTTTGGAATTGCCTCTCAGGAATGGTCCCTCTATTCCTCTTCTCTTTAAATCCTTTTATCATAGTAATCCCCAATTTTACAATCTTATCCAGATGCTTTATATGACCATCCAGGAAACACTAAAGCTATTCTCTCATTGGAGTTGGATTTTTTTTCTGCGTACTTCCAATAATATTTCTAACACCTCCTGCTTCTAATGTTATTTTTTTTTTTGCTTGTCTATTGTTAGAAGTACATGAATCCTCACCTGATTTCTCATTTTATATATTTCCCTGCATATTGTTTTTTAGTCTTTCACTTAGAATTTCTCTTGTAAAAAATTTTATAGTCCAAATTAACTCAGGAGATTGGTCCTATATTGCTTGCCTCCCAGAATTTTCCTCCTTTCTTCTTTTGAGGTATTGAGTGTTATTTCTGTCTCCAAGCCAGAGTTTTTTTTTTTGGTAGTGCTTTACCCTTTCTCAAGTATATAATATTGAAAATTATTTCCTAATTTTCCTGGTACTAGGAATTGCTTGTAGTTGTTTGGTGAAAATAAGTATTTCTCTGTAAGCAAGTTATCTGGTCCTGGTGATTTCAAGGCTTTCTTTTTTTAATTGTTTTATTGTCTCTCTGAATTTCTATAATTGTTATTGGTTTTTATTCAAAGCATTCATCTATTCTCTTCTTTTTTTCAAGGTATCGGTAAATTAAGTCCCCTGCTTTCTTTCTAAATATTTTTTTTATTTCTTTTTCGTCTGTCTTGATTTCTTCAGTGTATAATTTTTTGTAGAAGTCTGTCAGGCTTTTTTCTATATCCTCTTCTTTCCTAATTATTTTATCTTTCTCTTTAATTGCTATAATTATTTTTCTATCTTTCCTTTTTCTCAATTTGTATGTGAGCCATTTTCCGGGTTTGTTTGCCCATTCAAATTCCCTCTGTTTTAGGGAAACTTTTTAATTTTTTTAAATGTTTCTTCTGTATATAGTCCCTTTATTTAATTTTGTGCTCTAGTTCTTCTTTCCATTTTGTCTCTTAATTTTTTTATTACCCTGGTCTTTTTTTAAACCTCTCTCTCTCCAAATTCTCTAGGAGTCTTATTTAATAAATTTAGTTCTTTTGATATCTCTTTTGTTTCATTCTTTCTATCTTGTTGTTTTATTGAGTTCCTCTTGCATATAAAAGCTTTGCTAGTGTCCCAGATTAGTGACTCATCTCCATATCTGGGGAGGTCCTCATTGAGGAGCAAAAAGAAATTCCTTCCACATATCCTTTCGCATTTTTATTTGAAATTTTTTATTGGACAATACCTTGTTATTAATCCATTGTCTATTATTCCCTCTCTCTTTTTTTGGATGGATCTGCCATAACAGTGGGTTTGTATGGTCCCCTATTATTACCTCTTGGTAAATATATTTTTTATGCTTTTATAGTGTTTTTATGGAGTAGTTCATTTTGTGGACCAAAATCCATGTCTATTCTTGGTGAATGATTTGCCATAGTCTGTTGGAATAAAATGAATAATCTTTTACCTAAGTTCTCTGGCCCTGTGGTTTTTCTTCTCCAGACATCTTTGATTTTCAAGTTCTTACTTAGCTGGAAAAAAGACTTTGGTGAATTTGGTTTTGAATCTTTTCTTTCTTCCTCCCCCCCCTTCTCTGTCTATATTGGGGTAATCTTTACTAGTCCGTTAAAATCTCCTAGTATTATTACAGGCCAGTTTGTGTATCAGTATATTGTGTGCCAGTTCGTTTAGATCCATGTTCTCTTCTGTAGAAATTAGCTTTTCCCTCATTTGCGTGCATAGATTCCTACACCTAATTAAAGCTTTGTTCTCCAGTTATTGTTACTTCCCACACCTAATACCCTCTCCTTTGCCATCATTTTAGTATTACTTCTTTAGGGTCACGAATTGAGAAATTCCTTTATAAAGAAAGCCACTCCTTTTTTTTTTTTGTGTTGCATCCGAATTACAAAGAGCAAATTTCCAATTTTTTCCTGTTGTAAATATTTTTATCTTTATCTTTTAAATGTGTTTCCTGAATGCATATAATCTCTGCTTTTTGTTTTAGATAGCTAAAAACATTGTTTTCTTTTTTTTGGATTGTTTTAATCCGTTTGATATTTACAATTAAGAAATTATGTCCAATGTCATCTTTTTTTCTCTCTCTCTTTCTTTTATATATCTATTTTCTTAAAATTTAATTCTACTTCCACTTATCCACTATTTTTATCGCTATAAATATATAAATATGAATACAACCAGAGGGAGATTCTTTATCATGAAATATCCATAAATGTTTGATTCTTACCATCCCCCTGGAATCATCATTTATTATCATCTTTCATTATCTCCTAACTATACATTTGTTTAAATAATCTATTAAATAATTCATTGCACATACCATCCTTATTTCTATATCTATCTTATTTGCTATGTATATAGTATTATATTAAAGACAAAAGTCTAAAACAGTAAATAGTATATATGTATATACTTTTCCGTGTCTTCTTTCCTCTTCAGCTCCCTCTTCTTCTCCCCTGCGATCCTCTCGATCGTCTTCTTCCCTGTAATGATCTAAAAATTATCCATTTCCATCTAAAAGGAGTCTACAGTGATTCTCTTATGGTTTTCTGTAAAAGAGTGAGACCTTCTAGCTGCAACCACCTATATGTGATTTTGTTTCAGATTAACCAAGACACCAATGGTTGATAACCTTTTTCTCTTCTTCGCGTGTATGTGTAGGAAGGAATTATCTCTTTAGAATTACAATCACTTGCTTTTTGATTTATTGTTAGTCTCTGTTTTGCATGAGCCTGCAAGATTTCATCTCTATATATTTTTTTCGTAAAGGTTACGTTTATGTCTCTAGGTAGTTTCCTGATTCTCGCCGTTCTTGAGTTTATCCTATAAACTTTGTCTATGGCCTCCCAGATTTCTTCTTTTCCTAAAGATAGTAACTCTGCTATTGCATCTACTACCATTCTTCTTGTGTCTTCATCTTCGCTTTCTTCACATCCTCTTAGTCTTAATACATTTTCTTTCATTTTTAATTCTAGTAAGGCCATCTGATTTTTTACTTCTTCAATTCCATTTTTAACTATTCCTGTTCTCACATCTATGGTGGCGATGTTGTTGTTTGCTAGTTTAATTTCATGTTTCATTTCTGTGATGTTCTCTTCTACCTTTTTCAGTTGATTCATTTCTTTTTTTACTTCCGTCAGCTCCATTTCCATTTTGTCCAATCGACTTCCTAGTTTGTCAAATCCATCTTTCGTTTCCTCACGAAATTTAATAATGGTCTCTTTTGTATCCTCGTGCATTAAAGCCATCATTTCAGTCATTTTTTCTAGCTTGCTGCTCATATCGTCCCCGTTCTTATCTGGTGTTTTTATGTCTTTTAATTCTTGCAGTCCCTTCTTTGCGTTGTTCCTTGTCGCCATTCTGGATAGTCCTCTTAATGTTAAATATCTAGCAGCTTAGGAAGATGTGAGGAAGATATATAAGGCTGACGCAAGTTAAGACGGCGAGGGGAAGGGGTGGATTGCACTTTCCTCCTCTGGGTTGCCTCCGTCTCTTGCTTAGCTCTCCATTCTCCTCCTTTCCAGCTTCTTTCAAAGTCCCTCCCCTTTTCTTAGATGCTATCGGCACTCTATGTTTCTATGCTCCAGCCCCTTCCTCCGTATTTCCCGTCCTTAGCCTTCCGCGATGCGTTTAGGCGTCCCCTTTAAATTTTGTTTTCCTTCCGGAGTCGTCCGTCTCAAGGCTATTTCCGTTTCTTGTATTTATTTATTTTTTGGCAGGTTGCCAAGATATTTCTTCTAAGTGTTCTTATTACTCTTAGGAAAAGCTCCGGTTACACATGTCCCTGCCACACCTCCCCCTTTTTTCATGAACTTCTTAAACGTAAGTCCGTTTGTTTACTCACTCCGGGGAGGCTGGGTCGGGGTTTCCTCAGCGTTTTCTCTTCACTGTTTACCTCCTCAGAGCTCCGCCGTTTCACCTGGTTCTTTTCTCCGCCGGTGTCAATTTGGAGGGTGCCTCTGGTGATTACTTTTTTCTCACAGTTTATTATCGGTTTGCTGTCCGAGGCGGCTCGGCCGCTCTACCGCTGGCTTCTCGCCCCCTCTGTCCCGCCCGTTCGTTACTGCGCTTCTATCTTTCTCTCACGGTTGCGTTGTTCGTCGGGTCCGCGACTCGTGAGCTTTGAAGCTCGAACTCACCCCACGTCCCCCCCTTTTTTCCAGGGGAGCTGAAAAGTTATTTTTCAGAGGGTATTTAGTTTAAAACGGGCTCAGAGTGCGCTCCGTTTCGCAGAGCTGCCGGTGTCGTCGCGACCTGAACCGGAAGTCAGGCCAAATGTGCTTCTGACCCTGAATCTGACACCTTTGGGTCTTATGTCAGTCAGATCCAACATCTGGAGAATAAGGATGTATATTTCCAGCATGTGGCCACCATTATCATTTAAAAAAATTATAGCTTTAGAAGCATAAAACCTTAGACTCTCAACCACTATCATAGTGCGCACATATAAACACGGAAACTACTTTTATGGATTAACATGGAATATATCCTCAACAATGAAGATTACCATAAACCTGAGTGACAAGCAGCAATGATGGCCCTACCAACAATAGCAATTCAACATACTTCAGAAACACCTTATGGCTAGCTTTTCCCCACCTGAAAGAGAGTGAAAGCAGCATTTCCAAGCATGAATGAGAGAAAGGTAGAATGAAAGAATATTCAGCATAAAGAAAGCCATTTTAACGTTGATTATTATTAGCAAACCACTGGTCTCTTGTTACCAACTAAATAATAATTTTAAAATAATAATCCTGAAATGCAGAAACACCATGGCTGCTTCCACTCAGAGATTTTGCTGCTGGCATCCACCACGGTATTTTGGATATCCCAGGGTTTTTAGGATATTCCATAATTGTTTTCCTTCTGGATTTTCCCCTGCTTCAATGTAATATTTCTGAAATCCAATTTGGTCTATTTGTATACCATGTGTACGGGAAGTGCACATTTTTGAAGGTTTTAGTGAAATTGGCACTATTTTCCTTATTTCAGCATCCCTGAACAGCATTACCACCATCCTGTTGCAAAAAGGTTTGGGTTTTTTAAGCATAAAACAAAACCCAGCTGTAAACTATTAGATTCCTATAGTGAAAAAATATTAAAATGATATTTTACCATGGTCTACTAACAGCTGTGAATTCCTAGGTTTCTTTTTTTAAAGTCTCAGATGTTTTCCTTGCAGAGATAAAAGGGAAAGGTGAATTCCTTATATCTCCACAATGAAAAGAGTTTTTTAAAACATGCTTTTTAAAATGAGTGAAAATTCAAAGAAGTTAGTAGATGGTGACAATATATTGTTATTGATTTTTTTAAAGCCCTTCGGTGATGCAGTTAGGGAGAATGATAGCTGCAAGGGACTACAGCTGGGAACATGCAGGAAAAATGTAATGTAGATGCCCTCTTGCCACTACAAATGCATGTACATGGTTACCATGTGAAAGCAACCATATGTCATGGCACGTGGAAAAAAACGTTTATCTCCTAGGCAGCAGATAGAAGGGTCAGCAACAGAGCCGGAGCCAGAAAGTCTGGAGCAACTTGTGATAATCAACCTTTAACGTGATTGGTGCAAGAGATTGTGACTCTGCTCCTATGGAAGACTGTTGCTGGGCAAAGTACTTGCTTGAACATTATAAAGGCAGTGTATCTTTAGGCTTCTTACTTATCTTAGGCCCCTTCCGCACACGCAAAATAATGCGTTTTCAAACCACTTTCACAACTGTTTGCAAGTGGATTTTGCTATTCCGCACAGCTTGAAAGAGCACTGAAAACAGTTTGAAAGTACATTATTCTGTGTGTGCGGAATGACCCCTAGTATTCTTAGTGTTAGTGCTTAGTCCTGTGTAGTTTAAGAACTTTGCATAGTGTTTGTATGCTGCAACTATCAAGTAAAGCCTTCCTGTGGAAAGAACATCTCGTGTGAAGTGTCTTATTCCTAAGAAGATGGGAGGCTGTTGAGTGTATGAAGTTGGACTACTAGACCTCCTTTTCTACTACTGAATAGCTCCGCTTTACTGTGCTGATAGTATACTCTTGAAGCAGCTTTATTTATTTAGTGGTACAAAGACAACCAATTCTGTCCTCATCGATAGTGAAGTTTCAAAGTTGCTTACCTGCAACCTCATATTCAATCACTGTCAGGAGAAGGGGACCTGGTTGAACAAGGTAACATCCCAAAGCCAGACTTAGGTCAGGATTGCTCCTTGATGCAGTGTTAAGCAAGTGATAGGTCCCCAAAAGTAAGAAGCCCAGAAGCCTTTCAGAAACTGGGGACGGGATGTGAAGGGTGGCATTGTGGCAAGTAGAGGCAGGTACAATGGACCTAGCCATCAAGCTTGGCAAACAGGATGAGGCTGGGAGGTGGGACAAGGATGGCAGCCATTCAGAACAAGGGTAGAAAGGGAGGTGGGTAGACATACCAAGGTATTGGCCAGAATGCCCAGAGGCAGTAGGGATGTGGAGGGCATTGGAGAATGTTCAGTTGCATTCACTTTGAATTTTCATCTACTTGCAGTTCAACCATCTAATCAGTCTGATCGTTTTAGGCTCTGCAGAAGGGAAGAGCAAGAACATCCACAGCGTAGGTCATGCCTCTGTTCCAAATATTACCCAGGGTTACAAAAAGAGCACTTCCAGATTATAAAACCCCAAGAGATGTCAGGAAAACATTCAGATCTATCAACCTTCTGGGGTGAACTATCCTAAATACCTACTGTGCATGCAGATGTCCTGACTTTCTGAGAGTCTGAGTCATCAGATAATGGTCAGTTCATCAAAAGAGCAGAATAGATTACCAATAAAAATTACTGGAAACAAAATTGGAAGGATATTTGAAGCTGAACCCAAAATCATAAATTAATTATCGTTTAACTATCGTTTAACTACTTAGTTCTTCATTCTGCTACAAGGAAGGAAGTATTTTCATGTGCCTGATGACCTTTATCCTAGACTGATTTTTCACTGAGTGCCTATATGCATTCCACATAATTGAAGGTGTCATGGTGTAGCCCTGTTCCATAGTGCAGCACTGTTCCACACATCACAATGTTCATTGTACTAAATAACTGATAATTTTTATCAGATATGCTTCAAATATGCTCCACAAATATGCTAAATGTATAGTCCATAATCTCAATATCTTTCCTATCTGACAAAGAAATTTAGCTTGTTTTTTAATTCCAAAAATGTAAACAAAGCAAGACAAAGTCACATAATGATGCTCCATTAACGTTATGCATCCTGTGCCATAGTGTTTCTTGTATGATGATGCATTTACAAAAAATAAAAATAAAGAATGTCTGTAATTTCATCTTCTGGATTCTGTGGACACTTCAGTTCCTTGGATCATTTGAAATATTTCTTCAAATTAGCTGTTGGATACAATTTCTAAGTACAGCAAAATAATTAATTGTCAAAGCAACAGCTATAAAATGTTGACCTCTAAACGAATCAGTGTTGAATATTTTACGTATAGCTAATGAGTATTGTAAATGTTTGTAATATATGCATATATTATTTAAAATGCAATGTCTTGTCCCTCATCTAGGGTTGTCATCCACCTAAAGTAATTCCCCATTTCTTTGGATATTTAAAAAAATCAACAGATATCTTTTACTAACTTTACTGAAGAGCGATGAGAGAGAAATAAGATTCCTCTGCTATGTGCTGCTTAAATGATGGATATTTTTCCCTGTGTGACGTTTGAATTGCTTTCCTTTTACATTAGATTCTTAAACATCAAAGCAACTTCCTAAAAATGACCCCTTTCCCCTCCCCCTTCTCTTTATGATTTCATCTGAGTAGGTTTAAAAATCTTGGGTTTCTACCAAGAACACATGGTTGACATTTGAGATTTAGTGCTCTCCTGTGATTCAGGAAGCTGTTTTTAGAAGTAGAATGAAACTGTCACAGCACTGAAAGAAAAGACAATACTAAATACAGTTTAACAAGGCATTTCCTCCAAGCTTATAATAAATCAAAATCACATTTAGTTGGCATCAAGGACAGGAGCTTGCCTTGCTGCTGTTCTAGTGATGGTGCCCTGCTAAAAAAATTAAAAGGTAACAAAAGAGAGGCAAATGAAAAGAAAACATGGCTGTGCTTCCCTGTAACTGTTCATCATCAAGTGCCTTCTGTGCATGCACACATATTGGGACTGCACATATACAGGCCTGCTGCCAGAGATGTTATTCAGCTAAAATGTCTGCATTCTCATTCTCATTTTTCCATTTGGTGAAACTGCACTTCTGCAGCTCTTTGGGGTCATGGACCAATATGAAGATGTATCAGACTGTGAAGTGGATCACTCCTTCTTCAACAGCAATTTTGAAGGAGAGGTTAAGAAAGATGCAACTGCAACAGAATCAGCCAAGACAGAAAACAATGAACACATACAAACAGAGGGTACAAGTTTAAGTAAGCCTGTCTTAAAGATGGAAACCAAAGTGGTGGAGGGTATGTGTACTGATAAAGAAAGGCATGAACTCATGCCAATAAAAGGTTGATGATGATGATGAAAGGCATGAGAAGGAGAAGGAACCACAGGCAGAGTGTATCTTAGACAGTGGTGCTTATGAGAGCGCTTTGCCCTTATTAGCTTCTCTCAATGCAGAAAATGCAAGTACGTCTGGTGGAACTTCAACCAAAGGTAAAATGACACAAGAGAAGAACACGCTGACTCAAATTCCGAAAATAAAGAACACGAAGAAAATTATTATATGGATGAAGAAGATAGCAGTGATGGCAGCAGAAATCAGAAGGCTAGATTTAAGTTATCTAAGCTGTCTAGTAGTCAAGAAAACCATACTCAGTACTTCCTCTTCTACTTCTTCCTCTTTCTGTAACTCTGATACAGAGTCTTCTGATACTAATTCTGACAGTTGCTTGTCAGATACTCCCTTCTCTTCTTCAAAAAAGAAGAGTGCATGTAGCTTTGCACTTCTTTCTCCAAGACAAAAATCTAGACATGGAATAAAGTCAGTTGAAGTAAAACCAAAGTTGGGTGAGTGTGCAGAAGATTCCAAAGAAACGGTGTGATGGAATGGTTGAGGTTATTGTTATTTTCTATTCACAATAAAGTATTTGAGAACTCAGCAGTTTGGAGTGTCTGGATTGAAAGAACCCGGATTTGAGAGCAGGATTCAACCCCACCCCAGTCCTGATCTCGTGACACACAGTGACTGATGTAACTCCTCTGTCAACACCAGATGTCAGCCCTGTCCAGTCTTTTGAACTTGCATCATCTAATGATAAGAAGCTGAAGATACAAAGACAAGAAAATGTGAGCCAGGATTTGTGTGGTGAGTTAGAGGAATTTCTGTGCAGGGTACAAATTGCATGTTTGCTTAATTTTTAAGAGAGCAATTTAGTTGCATTCTTGATCTGTTCTCTTCCTCTGTAGAGCCTGAAAAGGATCGCAGATGTCATCAAAAGGTCTTGCATGAAGCTGTGAACCTCAATAACCTCTTGAAAGGTAGCTTTTCTCTTAAAATCATATCCTTTGCAAGTTACTTTATTTTCTGCTTTCAAATTGTTGTAAAGAATTATATTCTGGTGTAATGTAATACCCAATGATGTTCTGTTAGAGTTGAATAAAATAATTCTCAAGGTCTGTGGGCTCAGCAGTCGTTACAAGAGAACTTTTGAGTAGAAAGTTGTTAACAGTGCAGTCAGAAGGAGGGGGCCAAAAGGCTATGGAACCAGCGTGACTCTATCGCTGGTATAAATGCCACACCATGAGGCATAAGTGGCATCCATGCCTGTGACTTGGCCCCTTCTGATGGAGAGCCATGTGGCTATACAGTGCCTGGGTGTGAATGCTGCTGCTCCACTGGCACTAATGGGGTCATTCATGGGGGCAGACTTTAATCAACTTCCCAAGGCCTCTCAACCTGGGAATGCACCCTTTTCTTTTCTCAACTTATGCTACCCAAAAGGATGATACAGCCCATTGGGCTGAATAGGAGGCTTACAGCATGGCTGGTAAGTTTACTCTTTTTTTTCCTAGCTGCATCTCCAGGATTGTCTTTGGATGTGGCTGGACTGTGCTGCTCCTGAGCACCACAAAACTGCACACACACCCTACACACACACTAGATGGGGCTGCCTGTATTTTTATGGCACTTTAAACCTGCAAAGTCCTTTACAATTGTTTTCTTTTGTTTATTTTTGCAACATTCCTGTGAGTTAGCCACTACTTTTCCAGTTTGGACATATATTATCCAAATATGTAGTTGAAGAGATTCATCTTCAATATGTAGTAAAATGCTTAGAAACCAGAGGAGGTGTAAGGGTATTGTGATGGCAAATGGATAAATTGTATGCGCACACATACTCTCACACACACATATACATACAAAAATGCCATGAATCTTTTTAATTTAGCATAAGGATGCATTCTTACTTCAATTCTGACCGACCCTCACGACATGTAATGAGTTACCATCTCTGCCATTTGATTTTTTTGTATGTAAATGTGTTTAGATTACAGGTTTTAATCAATGTCTGTTTTGTAAATTGTTTTATCTATACTGTTTTAAAGTGAACTGTACACCACCCAGAGCCCTTTGAGATTGGGCAGTCTATTAAATGAATGAATGAATGAATGAATGAATGAATGAATGAATGAATGAATGAATGAATGAATGAATGAATGAATGAATGTTCCGCCAGGGGTCCTGTTGTGAGCCATTCCTGCCCAAACAATCACATGTTCTGGAACATCTGTGCCCCCTTCCTTCTGTTCCTCCTGACCCACCATCTGTACAGAAAGACAAGAAGACAGAGCTCAGAGCAGGACACGAGGGGGGGATTTATTATTAAGGACAATGGAATAATTTAAACCTTCTGTTCATATACTTGTTTTTCCCTGTGAGATTGTCCAGTCTGATATAGGTTCATAGATATCTATGGAAAATCTCTGTGGGACTCTTGGAGGACTGTTTTTAAAGGTAGAGGCACCAAATGTGTTCTCCGTACAAGAATTTTCAAGTTTGATACAGACTGGGTCAAGGACCCAATTTTATTAGTGCCCATTTTTTACTTCTTTTGGAGACCAATAAACCTGGGGGGGGGGGGGGGGGCTGATCCAATCTTTACCAAACTCAGGGGTTCTTGTAAGGAGAATCACCAGCAGCTATGAAGCAGATCTGTTTTTTTTAAAGTTCCTCAGAACCCTGCAAAGATTTTCCATAGGTTTCAATGGAGATATTTTACCTCCATTGAAGCCTATGAGAAAAAACTGAGGAAAAGCTGGTTTTTTTCAGCTGCTGTTGAAGGGCACCTTTTCCCCCTTCAGCACAGCCAAAAGCAAATCCCTAATTATGTTTTCTCCTCTAATTTCAGCAATAGATCCTTCTCCAACATTGCTCCCTTCTCCAATTGCTACTGGTCCAGAGAGAGCAGAGTTTGACATTGGTGCACCTGTTTTAGTCACATGAGTGTCACTACATATGCAAGAACAGTAAAAGAGTCATTACTTCACACTGTCCAGTGCTTCTTCCACCTGAGCAATGGGTGATCACCCCTGAAGCTACAGAAGGAATAGCAGTGCAGTTCCTGTTGTGTTCTACTTCCTTCATTGCCACTCAGTATCTTTTCCAATAGTGTTTCAGGGACAAGTCCTTAAACAGCTTTCACTGGCCAGGCAGGAACAGAGATGATTTTCTGATATGATTGGTGCCATTAAGAGGAACTGAGAGCAGCTGGCTTGAACCATCTAGGCTGAGCGTTGCTATAGGTATTTATAGCTTGGCTGTGGCCAGGGACATCATCTGAAGACAAGAGTATAAGGTCTTTTGGCCCATCGCTCCTAGCCTCTGGATCACAACCCTTGGTCTCATTTGGTGGACACCAACTCTTGGCTTCCTTTGGATGACATCAACCCAGAATGTCTTGTTTTGTTTCTCTCTTTTTTATATTTTGTTGCATTTAAGCTTTTTAAAAAGTGTGTTTTCTATAAACCATTTTGTCTACAATAGGAAGAAAAGCAGGGTAGAAATATAGTAAACAAATGAAATAAAATAAATAAATCAGTTGCTTATAATTACATATCACCATCATTCTCATGCAGTTTTTTATACATAGAAAAGTGATTCCATGCTGCTCTTGCAGCATCTAAAGAATCCCACCGAACAGTGGAGAGGCATCATGTTTCACTGAGGAAGAAGAAAATGAGAAGAATCAGGGTAACAGATAGTTAAGATCACTCCATTAGAAGCTATATATTAAATGCTGATAATTTATCTGAACACCTGGAAGTGAAAAGCTGAACTAAATCCACAAATTATTTCCATTGGTGCATGAGTGTGAGACAAAGGGAAAGATAAGAACTCCAGATGGAACAACTTTAGAAGATATAAGTCTGTTGTGGTGGGATGTCTGCCAAAGGAGACCAATTTGCAGGCCTTCTCTTTCAGATAATATGCATTTTGTTTTTTTCCATCTAGCCATGTTTTGTGAGTAAAGTTAGCCTTTTCCTAAAATGATAGGGATCAGCTATTACTGAAATAATTCAGAAAGGGAAACTCCCAAATTCCTGCATCAATCAGTTCTCTTTAAACAATGACAACTGATATTCACTGTCTAATAATATAGTCAACTGCTTGTGTACAACTTCAAAGCTGTAGATCCTTTCTGACTTGGAATGTGACAGCAATGAGACTGTTGTAGCCTCTTCAAAATTAGTTCAAGCAACCAAGCATCTGCACTTTAGCTTCCTTAAATCTTAAATCTGTCTTATGAAGTCTGCTCCAGATTTCTGCATTTTTGGCCCAATGAGAGTTCGACTTTTTTCTACTCCTAAGGATTGGAAGATCTGAATAATTAATAATTGTTCATGATGGACAACTGATGGATCAGAACCCAAGGAGTACAATAGAAATAACTAAATTTCTCCACTCTTGGGGAGACTGCAAACTGTAGCAGAAAAAAACATAGGCTCATTCCGCACATGCAGAATGATGCACTTTCAAAGTGCTTTCAGTGCTCTTTGAAGCTGTGTGGAATAGCAAAATCCACTTGCAAACAGTTGTGAAAGTGGTTTGAAAATGCATTGTTTTGCATGTGCGGAAGGGTCAAGATTATTTCTCTGAGCCCAATGTGTACTTCTAGATTCTTGACCCAAGCACTTAGAGGTTTTATTTCCTTGGTCCAGAAGAACTCTAGATTGGGTTCCAAGAGCATGCTAGATAGAATTCCCACAACAAATTGTAAACTGAAAGACTTCTGAAAGACTATTCACTCTTTCCTGAAGGTTAACAATGTCCTTCTGATCTCTTTTACCACACTGTATGTAACAGCAAAAGAAAGGGTTGTAAACAGGAAGACCAAGTGAGTTATGCTTCCTTTTCTCTGTTTTTCTTTGCAACACACGTAACTTTCATTTCCTGACTCTCTGAAAGTAATTCAAAACCTTGTGGGGGGGGGGGGGGATCATGACCCTACTAATAATATATGTGAACAGAGAATTCCAAAGTTCCTAAATTCTATATATTCACAAGGATTTTTTGTTGAGCAAATTAGGAGGCACCAAGGAGCAGCAGTAGCATAGTGGTTAAGAGCAGGTGGAGGAACCAGGTTTGATTCCCAGCTCTGCCACTTGAGCTGTGGAGGTTTATCTGGTTGGATTTCAGATTAGCTTGTGCACTCCAACACACGCTAGCTGGGTGACCTTGGGCTAGTCACAGTTCTTCTGAGCTCTCTCAGCCCCACCTACCTCACAGGGTGTTTGTTGTGAAGGGAGAAGGGAAAGGAGTTTGTAAGCCCCTTTGAGTCTCCTATAGGAGAGAAAGGGGGATATAAATCCAACTCTTCTTCTTCTTCTTCTTCTTCTTCTTCTTCTTCTTCTTCTTCTTCTTCTTCTTCTTCTTCTTCTTCTTCTTCTTCTTCTTCTTCTGTCTCAGGTTCAAACATGAGAAATTTTAGGTTCAAAGTCCACTACAGATACTTCAGGCCTCCTGCTGGGAAACTGCTGTTAACTAGAGCAGGCAATCCTGAGCTAAACTGACTCAGAGGTTTGACGTGATAATAAACAATGCATGTGTTTATAAGAATTCTTACTTTGTTACAGATTCAAATCCAAATTCTCTTTAATGAGATTCATTCAGTTTGACATAGATGAAACTGGATAAAAAGACTCATGCTAAGAGGTAAAAAACCCAATAAAAGACCAGTATATTCAAGTTTTAGTTAATCCTGTCTTAAAATTTTAGCCAGAAGAGTTGCTACTGCCAGAGTAAAGTGTGAGGTCTTGGTCTCTTAGGAGAAGTTGAGTCAGGACGGAGTTACTCAAATGATTCTTCCCCTTGATATTTATTAAAGAAGGGGTTTACGAAAGTCATTAAATAGAGAGCATTCCAAAATAATGTGGGAGACTAGTCAGAGGTGTTAGTTCACTCATGTGAGGAGATGCATGCAAATCTTCCCAAGAAGACATTGGAAGGGAAAACATTTATTCTCACCAACATAAATGCTCTTCTGAATGGTGGAGGTTAAGCAGGAGCTTTTTTATAACATGTATGAAAGTTGAACATTTGTAGTGAACAGACTCTTGGTCTAAACAGTAAGAGGACTTGTTTCTCTATATCTTCCAATCTGGTTTTAATTACATAGAAGACTCTGTTAAAGATAAGATTATGAGTATTACTTTTAATTGTTTTTCTTTTGATGATATTGCATGCCTACTTATTTAAGAGTCTGTGGCACAGAATGGTAAGCAATGGTACTGCAGTCCAAGCTCTGCTCACAAGCTGAGTTCAATACCAATGGAAGTCAGTGTCAGGTAGCCAACTCAAGGTTGACTCAGTCTTCCAACCTTTCGAGGACCAACACCAAGTTTGCTGCAGGTAAAGCGTATATGACTAAAGAAGGCAAGGGCAAACCTTCCTGTAAACAAAGCCTGCCTAGTAAACATCATGATGTGCCATCACACCAGGGGATGTGCCATCACCTTTACTGATGTTATTTGTATGGGTTTAAGACACATGAATACAGAGGTACACCAATATCTGCTTTACATTGAAGTGGTATGATTTTTTAAAAATCAGAATGTTTTACCTCAGAAGCCTTGTTTAATGTTGGACCAGAGTATACAAAATGTTGGACCAACAGTATTCAAAGCTGCCTGGGTTCAACCTGGGATAATTTTGTATGGTTTTCTTTAAAAATTAGACCTTCTATTTCTTAACTTTTGGATCTCACCATGGTTTTAATTGCAGCTTTCCACACAGTGCAGTATTTTTAAAAATAGTTCAGAAGTCTGTTAGAACTTGCCAAATTAAATTCACTGGTCTTTGAATTCTCTTGTTATGTTTCAGTAGAAACAGCACTTGGGTGTGAATAAATACCGATTCAGCTAATTGGCTCGTTGAGCTGCACTGAGTATGTTACCGACTGGTATCCTATCACTGCAGTCATCAACATGTGAAGCCTCCAGCTGGAGGAACCAACACTTCTTTTGGAAGAAGGCTCTTTAGCTGGCAAAAAAAATGCTAAGGAGAGTGGTAGGAGGCAAGCCATTTTTCCTCTGCCTCAGCTTCTTGTACATGTAATACAAGAGGGGGAGAGAGAGAGAATGGGAGGAGATTGTCATGAGAACCATCAATGATTCTGACACATTTTGCCTATAAAAGGTGCTATTTAGAACACAATAGTATCAAAACTTTAATACCAGCAGTGACTGGGTGAAAAGCATTCATGGAAGAGATGAGAAGCAGCAAATAATAAGCAGCCAAATCATCTCCAAAGATGAGTAAGTTGGGAGCACACATTATTAACCAGGGTGATTCATGCCTTTAATCAGACACGGATAACAATGTCATTTCAGAATCTTTTAAGCTTAGACCCATTTAATTCACCACGGGTGGCTCACACTCGCTGTGACAGATACCTAAACTTTCTATGGGTGAAGTTCATGTGACTCTAAAGAGATGTAGCAACAAAGTTTTAAAAACTCAAAATAAGCACCTTGTTAATACAGGAATCTATGAGTCACTTTGAATCAATTTGAAAAGGCTATATTACAACCAAAGACTAAATGAGGCAAAAAAAATGTGTTGTGAACTTTAGGTGGAGGTTACTGTGAAGCAACATATATTTGAAAAACCACATGAGAATGCTCATTTTAAACAAATATTTCCACAGGTAAAACAGCATCCTAGTTAAACTTCTCCCAACAGGTGGATTTGCCAGTTTTCATTTTCAAAGCAATAAATGGTTTTTTCAGTGTATGAAAGTGAAGCAGAGACCAAGAAATTTGTAATCTGAGAATTTAAATGGAGAATAGGAGAAACTGATTATAGTTTCTCTTTACTTTTGTAGGAAAATGGTGACAATCAAAACAATCCTAAAAACCGAAAGACATAACTCTTATGGAATGTGTGCCTTTGTCACCAGACAATATTCCCTGCAGCAGAATATACACAGGCACTAGTCTATGGCAGATATTGGTAAGAGGGTGTTGATTGTACTGGATGAGTACTGGAGCTGCAGATTCTTCTCCTGAACACCTTTCAGGGGTAAAGGGAAGCTGAACATTTCTTTCTCCACCAAAATGGTCACAGTTTTGGGAGGCACAGCCCAACCTTTGATATGCTGCCTTTGTTAGCCAATGAACCCCAGAATTACCAAAAGTTCAAAGGGACGGTTCCAGTGGCGTAGCTACCACAGGGCAGGGGGGTGCGCATCATACTGGGCGCGCGCCTGGGGGGGAGCAAAAATGTATTTTTGATATTTTTAGTGTTTTTATTTTGTTGGCTGGCAGGGGGTGCAGTGCTTAGGATAGTGGCACCAAAATTTCAGGATATTGTCTAGCAACACTCCTGCTGATACCAGCCAAGTTTGGTGAAGTTTGGTTCAGTGGGTCCAAAGTTATGGACCTCCAAAGAAGGTGGCCCCATCCCCCAATGTTTCCAATGGGAGCTAATAGTAGATGAGGCTTGCTTTTGAGGGTCCATAACTTTGGACCCCCTGAACCAAACTTCACCAAACCTGGGAGGTATCATCAGGAGAGTCTCCTAAAGACACCCTGAAATTTTGATGCTGGTAGCCTAAAACCTACGCCTCCTGCAGGCTAAAAACTGAAAAAACACTAAAAATACAAAAACACAAACAAACATGGGGGGGCCCGCAGAACTCGATTTTGCACCAGGCTCCATTTCCCCTAGCTACACCTCTAGAGGGTTCACAGTGGTTGTTGGCATAAGGAAT